>NW_006917103.1:102207-194869 GCF_000516985.1 Pestalotiopsis fici W106-1
GGCTTCATTCGCCACTTCTAGTCCCTATCCTCCGATGGGTCTTTTCCAGTCCACCGAGCCCAGGGAGGACAGACACTAGAGCGAGTCGAGGACGAGACCGGCTTCATTCGTTACCTCAAGTCCCTACCTACCGTCACAGATGAAACCGCCAGGATATTCGACAGAAGCGATTGGTATACGTGGACCCATGGCGAAGAGTTTATTGCGAGAACAGTATGATGGTCCACCTATGCTTTGGCAAGGCATTGCTAATATCATTCCTTCAGGTGTACAAGACATTGTCGGTAGTCCGACAACTCGGCCGAAATGATGCGAGCGGTTTACCGTCGGTTACTATGACTATTATCGGATATCGAGTATGGCTGAGTGATTACGAGGATAATGTGCGACGCACACTCGCACAATCACGGGTCCTTGTTTAATTCCCGCGATACACACAACAAGGGGCTCCGGAAGACTATGCGCGTGTCAAATTGATGCTGCACCACCCGTTCAGAGATCTTGATGATCTAGAGATCTTGATGACCTCAAAAAGGTCAATGGCGTTGCCTACGATATATACCAAGGTGCGTATGAATTTTGCACCGCCTTGAACCATCAACATCCTATCGACTATTACGATACCTTGGTCAGATCACCGGGGTCGGCTTGGCAATCCATAGATGTCACTCAGCTTACAATTCAATATACTGCATGCCCCTATGGTGCAGCTCTCACCAGTCAATCCATCCGGAAACGTGACACGTCGAGGATCAAAACGACATTCAAGAGTCTTGGGATGGTTTGGATAGGGATATTGAAAGGGATGCTAAAAAGATGTAGGAAAATGATGAATTCAAATTCCATCCTTGTGAATTGGACTGTACCAAGTGAAATTGCCTTGCGAGGGACCCTTTGGGCGCTAATCTTTTTTCGTCTGACGTAAAATGGATTCCATATTTCGACAATTCAGTCGAGAGGCGCTCTGCCAGATCGGCAAGTGGATACAGAGATATACTGGACGCATGAACTGCAAGATTATCGAGTAGGTGTCCCGGCCACCTACAACCTCTTAGTTTGGCAAGCTTTCCAGATTTACTCCGCCTAGCCGTGAAGTGTTTGATTTCAATCCAAGTGTCATTCTCGTCGCCCCTATTTACTTGAGATTTGTCCAAGTGACGTGGACAGAATGGTATGCCGAATGCTTCAAGACCTCATCCGACGCATAAAAGTTCTAGATCGAACGCTTACCTACAAGGTACGTGGTGGCATGCGCCGAGTAGCCCGTCCCGCTTGGTAAATGTGGGACATTTCCGCCTACAAGGTCATGCGCAAGAAATCGGGTTTGAAAATTATTCGCATTGAGTAAACTATTTGAGATTGACATTGAAGGACCAATTGTGAAATATTACAATCCAAATATCCAAGACCTCTGCGTCAACCTTGAGTATCACGACCCGAGACGTGTCGATTGGTCTTGATACCGCCGAGGGACACTACAGCATTTGGCTTCTCGGGGGATGGTTTTGTAGGCGAGCTTGAAAGCATGCATAGGGCATCGCTGCTGAGCCTCGCTACTGGGCGTTCCTCGTGTTTCGGTGGAGATGGCTTGCTTGAGATGGATGGCTTCTCGGGGGATGGTTTTGTAGGCGGGCTTGAAAAACATGCATAGGGCTTCGCTGCTGAGCTTCGCTGCTGGGTGTTCCTCATGTTTTGGTGGAGGTGGCTGATTCATTGCCAGCCATTCGTCTAAAGTCCATTCCACCGGATACAGATAGTTGCTGCAATGGCTTGATGATTTGCTTGAGAATGCCGCTCATCAAAGTCTTGGAGATGGTGAGGGTCGTCTTGTTGCCAGTGCCCAGCCACGCGAATAGGAGCGAATTGGAGTTGCTGCCCTGGCCAACTATGTCCACCGTCAAAGTTGGATTCGGAATGGTGACCGGTGTTATAGTGGTGATTTGGGGCGCTGGTGACGGCGTAGATGTGTGTATGGGACAGGATGGCAGATGCTCTGAATCGAGATTATGGTTCGCTGGGAAGGATTCGTCTGCAAGATGTGGTATTAGTATAGTTTCAAGGAAAGGGAGAGAAACGAAAAAAGAAGGAGAGGAAAGTAGAGAAAAAAAAGAAAAAAGAAAAAAAAAGAAACAAGAGCAAAACACAAAAATGTAGAGAGAAAAGAGAAAAGAGAAAAGTAAAAGGAAAAAAGATAAGAAACAAAAAAGAAGAAAGGAAATTGCGTCCCCTTAGGACTTGTCAATGGATCCATAGGAATCGTCCATAGCATCTTTTAAAAAAAAGAAATAACAATGGTAACCTAACGCGTAGTCGCCTATGTGTCATTATAGTACGATTAGATAAGTATACGGGAAACGACCGTTAATATATTACAAAAAACGGCGAAAGGGCAATCGTGCCTATATTTTATTTATTTCGCTGCTTCGACGTTATAGGAACTACTTGCACCCGTAAGCGATTCCCGCTTTGATTGGCCGCTGCCATTACGGTTTATAAGGCACAAGGTATAATTTTATCCAAAGTTGTTGTTAATATTGCAAAGCGAGAATTCCAATCTGGTTGGGTATGTACAGCCTTGTCTCGGGTAACAATTCTTGGCGGCATTATAATCGAGGCGCCGTTTGGCAAGTCTGTTTTGAATCGCAGCCTTCCTCCGACTGCCTTATATCGGCAAAATGACTGTTTGAAGAGGACGGAGCAAGAGATACTCCTATAGTAACTGATGAAGAGGCCAGCAATGCCCGTACGACGCTCATTCGAGATTAACCTGGCATAAGAGTGTGGTTATGGGATATTGACGACACGACCCTCGTGGAGATTGACCTGGCAGGAAAAGAGGCTAGATACGACACTCGTTTTAAGACTGTTTGACAGAAAATTGTGGTCGTGGAATATTGACGAGACGACACGACACTCGTTTAAAGATTGACTTGCAAGAGAAGGGGATAGATATGATACTCATTTGGAGGCTGTCTGGCAAAGGATCATGGTCATGGCAATTTACAGCACGACACTCGTTTGGAGGCACATGGCAGATTCTCTCATTCTGCGGTTAGTGGGAGAATAATAGGGCAGTATGCCTGGACCCGTGGTAATCCACTCAATGCCATGATGTAGATGTGTGAAAGGCTATTTACAAACGCTCGTTTCCTGGAAATATGCACCTCTGAGAGACAGACAAAGGGTTGAATGAAATGACGTGTAAAGTACTTGGCACTTACAATGCCACACTAACTCGGACAATGAACAAGAGACAAGAAATCGACTTTTTATCGTCGAGATACAACAAAAGTGTTCTGTCCTCTAGACAAATAACCTGCGGGTATAAAAAGGGGATCATCTCCTGCAATCAAATCTTGTTGCAGACTACAAGTCAACTCTCAAAATGTGCTGCAACAATCAATCAATCTGCTCGTGTCGGGCGTGCTACAAGACGTATAAACCCATCGTAAATGAATGGGACGTGCCACCAGGAGAAGAGGCGCCATACAATGCTGAATTAGAAGAGGAGCCACTCCTGGTGGAAGAAAAGTTGCAACTCGAGGCAGACACGCATTGGGGAACGTGTCAAGTCGACGACGGCTACGAAAAGGAGCAACGACAGCTGGCCCGTGGGGAAAAATACCAGCCACCACACATTCCGGCAATATACAAAAGAAAGCTTGGCCCTCCCGTCTGCAATGCCAGTGGTCCTGGGCACGCATTTAGAGCGTCTAGGGCTGAATGAGGAGTCCGTCATTTGGAGAATCAGGAACAATTTGTAAATGGCCATTATTACCAAATAAGAGTCTCATTATTGAATCATCATGCTACTTGTCGTATCATCTCCGCCGTCTAAATCTACTACCAAATCCAGGTCCACCCTTGGCACCATTGTTGCGCAGCTTGAGCCGTTTAAAGTTGGCATGCGCCATGGCATTGACCTTTTTTGCAGCCTTTTTGATTGGATTTTCCTTCTCCATTTTTGTGGCTTCCTTTAGTATTTTTGGCTTCTTCGGTTGTTTGTCTTCCCCGTCATAATCTGAGCCAAGAAACTCGGGTTCTGATTCGAGATCTAGAGGCCATTCCTGGTCGCCAATCACCCGTGCAGAGTCGAATTGTGTCTCGGGAACCACTTCTGCACCCTCCTCAATATCAGAATCAGGCTCATTGAGTGGTTGCTGTGGTCTCTTTGCACGAGATGGCTTCATGTTGACCTTTTTTGTTGTCCGCTTTTGTCCCTTCTTCTTGTATATCCTCAAAGGCAAGCCATCGCGACCCAACTCGGGCTCTGCTTCACTGTCGAGCTCAGCCTCGTCGTCAAATCCGTCAAGAAGTTGACGATTCTGGCTGTCGGGCTCTAGGATCTTTGGCAGTTCCTTGGCCTTTGATGACTCTTCCCTGGCCTCATTTTCCATCTCGTGCATGGCCTCTAGTTCTTCGTCTAGCTTTTCCTCTTCCAATTTCCTCAAACTGGCTACAACGCTGCTGAGACCGCGTCCCAGGGGCTTTCGAGGAAGCCTAATGGGTTGTGGAGAAGTGTACTTGCCATTCTCGTCCAGTGGCGGCATGGGGGCTCTTTTCAAGAAAGCTGGAGTTGCAAACAAAAGATTGCTGGGAGACTTGAAATCTTGTACATTATTGTCTCGATTCTTGAGAGGCGTCGCAAAACTTGCACGTTTGCTTGATGAACGAGGCGTCGTCCCTAGCTTGGTTGCGCTCTTAGACTCGAGCTCGGCGTGTTTACGCTTACTAGGCGTTGCCTGTAGCTGCGCATGCGGAGCAGCAACATTATTCGATCGTGGTGCCGAGGGTGTCTCATCCACTAGATCAAACAGACCAAGAATCTTTCCATCTCTTTGTGGAGTTGGTCCTATGGAAGTCGGGGCGGCTGGGCTAAAGAGTCTCCGGATAGATGGTGTCTCCATACCATCGAGGAGATCGACATTTGGTTTGGGCTTTGAGGGTGTCGTGGCAGGTCTCGTTCGCTTGGGAGTCTGCGTCAACGTGCTCTTCTTCTTGGGCGGTTGAGTCTTGCCATCGAGTATGTCGCGAACTTGATTATATTTCTTGTACTTTTGGGCTACATTGTGTTAGTAGACTCTGGCGAGATTGTCACCAAAAATACCCACCTATTATCGGGTTCGCCTTGATATCGCTGCGATCTGGTTTCTTGCCATCATTCTTCTTTGCCCAATCTCCTTCAAACTGCTTCAATGCAACTCGGAGCTCCTGCGCTCGCGCCTCGTATTGCCGTCTTTCGGTGTCGTCCATGTCAAAGTTTTATGCGGGGTTGTCAAAGTAAATACGGAAAAAAGACTTGACATTTACAAAACCCCCAAACGCCCGATTGTAAACAAGCAGTATGCTGAGCGAGCTTAAGAGATTGAACAAATCCCATGTGCAAGAAACGTGGAATTGGCAAACTGCGCGAGGAATGCACAAGTCCCCATCACACGCGAACCATGGGGTCTCGAATAGTGCAAGGGACCGCGTTTGTAGCTGCAATTAATGGAGCGCGACGCGACGCGCATCGACCAGACGTTAGAATGTCGAGGTGGGGCAATATGTTACGTAATCCACCGACCCCGCTAGAGCCCAAGGTCCCGAGACTGAGGATCGGGCCTTTCGGGACGGAATTAGTGCATCCTGCCTGCCTCGGATCTGTCAACCTTGACAGTCGCGGACTTGTTCATCGACTCATTTGAAATTCATGATACCTTGGCTGCAATTACAAGATTCGATACAAGTTCTTGCTTTTAGTTCTCGATAACCATCAACGAAACACAATCCCTGTTGCGTTTGCGTCGGGATCGATTCACGTCATTGCTTTTAATTCTTGTTTTTGAATTTTTCAAGCCGCGCCTGGTAGCCAGTGACGCCCACCGGGCAGGACTGGGCAGTTCTAATCGTAGGATACGAGGTACACCTTTTCCATATCGATTCTGGACTACACGGCACATGGAACCTGATGACGACGGAGCAGATGTCCAGGTCAGGGTGCTTCAACATACGCTGCAAGAAGTAGCCTTTGGAAGCGCATCCAATGGAAACGACCAAGTTGATTGTTGCGTCATCTGTTTAGATGCTATAACAGAAGCCTGCGAGGCTCGCCCATGTCAGCATGGCAACTTTGATTTTGTTTGCCTGATCAACTGGCTTGAGCAACAGCCCAAATGCCCATTATGTAAATCTGCGGTCACGGAAGTTCGCTACAAATTTGAGGAGCCAGACCGGGGTAGGTGGAGGACATATAAAATCTGTGCGACCGCCAGTTCAGATTCTACGGCGGCAAGTCGCGGCACATTACTGCCGCCGAGGAGGAGCTGGCCCTCTCGCAGACAACAGCGAGAGGCACATACTTTTACTCAAGACGAGGCAATCATACGCCGCCGGCAAATTTATCGTCATGGACTGTACTCGATGCATGTTGGGACAAACCGAAACACCAGATATCGAGAGCTCACACCTCAGCTCTTTGAACAAGATCCAGATCTTGTGTCGCGGACACGAATGTGGTTGAGGCGGGAGCTCAAGGTTTTTGAATTCCTACACACCCCGACTGACGCTCAGGACAGCGATGACATCATGACCCAGAGGCGCGCGAACAATGCTGAATTCCTGCTCGAGTACATTATAGCCATCTTGAAAACCGTCGACATGCAAGGCAGCCAAGGCCAGGCGGAAGACATGTTGCAGGAGTTCTTGGGCCGGGAACACACTCGACTATTGCTGCACGAGCTAAAAAGCTTTCTCAGAAGCCCATCCATATCCTTGCAGGCATGGGATCGGACTGTTCAATACCCAAGTGTCTCCTCTATAAAGCGGCGCAGTAATTCTCCTGGAACAAGAACCCGATCCGACTTGGATTCCTGGTCGTCAGAGGTCCGTGGTGGAGACTTTTATCGACCCAGGTACTCGGGGACGGATCGGCATGTAGGGTCTGCGCGGGGCCCGAGACCAGGTCCGGTTCATTAGCTGGATGCTTTTCACAGCCTGATTACTCACTATTCTGATTTCTTGTCCAAGCAGATATGCATCCTAGATTTGCCTTGTGAAATGTCGAGTCTTGTATTGTTGAATCCCCCTACTGGCTCGATCCTGAATGGGCAGACGGCATATATTCAAAATACTACGACGGCAGCTCTCTTAAAATGCAAATATACATGTTTAATAAACGCGACAGTCACCAGGAAATCATGCCCTGGATATACAAGTACCTCCGCTAAACTAGCTCAATGGCGAGATTTGAGAGAATATGTATGTTGTCATTCTATGAAATCTATAAATTGGTGTGAATCGTGACATCTTTATCATAACTGACTGGACTAGACTTTTGGCTACATGAATACGTTACAATTACATACTATGGATCAGACGGTTCCCATCGGATTACGTGGCAGCAGGGTAATCCTCATGTCGAGCGTCTCTTTGAAATGTATACCGGCCAATGTTTAGGAACGCAAATAAAGTAGGCCATCCATTCCCATTCTTTGCCTGGTTGTACTTGTTTGAACTCGTAATCTCTCATCATGGTAGCCTGCATCACATATCAGTATACGCTTGAGCAAGCAGACATGATCCACTTACACCGATCTTGGAGAGTTGGATGCGAGCGATATGCTGTCCAGGGCAAGACGCCCATCCCAAGCCCCACTATGATATCTCGTCAATGCATTATTCTGTCTTCTTCCATGTGACACTTACAGGACAGAAATGCTTTTCAAGCAACGCGGCATCTGGTTCAAACCAGCGATCGGGGTTGAATTCATCAGCATCTGGG
The DNA here is from genome assembly GCF_000516985.1 of Pestalotiopsis fici W106-1. Lineage (NCBI taxonomy): Eukaryota > Fungi > Ascomycota > Sordariomycetes > Amphisphaeriales > Sporocadaceae > Pestalotiopsis > Pestalotiopsis fici. The sequence continues at coordinate 109,970 of NW_006917103.1, forward strand.
CCCCAAATCTCTTTGTCCCTCATTAAAACATATGGATTGACCGACAACACTGTGCCTTCTGGAAAGAAAACACCACCAATCTTCACACCGCCCTTGGGTGCAACACGAGGTAAGCCCACTGCCAAGGTCAGCATATTACTATTGATTACTCGAGATTGACCTACTGGGAACAGGAGCAAAAATTCGCAACGCTTCCTTGATCGCAGCTTGCAAATAGGGCAGTCTTTGTGCATCATCGTGGCTGACGACTGGATCCATACAATACCCTTGCTTGACGGCCTCACCCACTTCGTCCTGGAGACGTTTCCAGACCCTGGGCTCACGTATGACATGATAGATTAAACTCCTAAAAACCAATTAGCTCCATGGAATCTTGATTGTCAAAAAACATACTGAAGACTACATGAAAGTGTGTCTGATCCGGCACCCAGGTTGCTCATGGCGGCAGCAAACAATCGACCTTCATCCCAGACAAGATTGACATCACCGGCTTTACCCAAAGCCCGGTACCAGTGGGCACATATATCAAAGCGAGCATCGGGGTTCTTCTTGCGCTCCTCGAGGGCGCTCTTGGTGATGGCGCCGAGGTGGCCAATGGGCAACAGCTCCATCCATGTTGTTAGTGGATTGCAAAAGACATAACTGATCCATCGAAAGAACCCAAAGACGGTCAAGAAAAGCTCAATGGCCTCATTGTTTGCAATGGCACCTCCAATATCCTCGCCCTTTTCAATAAATCCAAAAGTCTTGGAAAATGTAATTTCCCCCGTGATATCGTACGCCGCATACGAAAAAAAGTCCCCAAGCTCCATCGACTTTTGGTTTTCTGCTGCGTGATCAAACCAACCAAAGAGCCCTCGAAGGACTTCATCTATTTGAGATTCGGAGCGTAGGACATTGTGCTGAAGAAAGCCCTGTGACAGATATTTGGCACTATGGATCTTTTCCTTGGCATTGACGACAGACAAGGGTCCGGGAAATCGGTAGTCTGGAAAAGCGAAAACCTTGTACCATTCGCCCTGTCGATCACTGATCAGAACAATTACCGCACAGACGCAATGTTCATGGATAGGAGAGTCTGGGCTTGTCTAGAGGTAATGGACTGACCTTTTGGAGTGGGGCCATGAAAAGTGCCCGGGTAGCTTCTGAATGGCATACACTGACTTCATTGTGAGCAATCCTCACAAAAGGTCCTGGATGATATTAGTATGGTAAACTTGCAACATGCGGGCTCCTCACCATGTTTCCCATGTTGTTTAGCCAGCGCGAGCTGCTGATCGCCCTTGAAAATGTGATACAGATGCCAAAGGCGAGAAAAGGATGCCAGAAAAGGGCCAGGAATGGAGCTGGCGGCACAAAAGTATCGTCGTCGTAACGCTACGAGTAGCAATACGGTACTCTGTAAAAGTAAAACCTGTACAAAAATAGATCCTCTGGTCCGTGTATTCAAGTCTGCCAAGTTGAAGTGAACGTCACTCAAAGCTTGACAGCTCAGAACCGAGCATAGTCGCGAGGTAGTGTTTGTGGTTGCCATGTTTGTAGTATCTGAAAAGCTCAGACTCCAACGGGGAACGAATAGTGGTAGGGTGAGACTATATATCAGACACGGACAGAACTGATCCGCACTAGATGATCAATGGATCTAGGAGAGGAATCCACAAAGCAAAAAGGTTATCGGTTTGATGGGGCAACTCTGATATATAGAGACATGAGCGTGGTTAGTCTTGACCTGTCATTGGTGCGAATCGTCCGCGCACTATTCTTTGCTTTTGCAACGTCTCGGGGCTGTCCGTCATTCCTTTTCTCCAATTTGAATGACAGCTCAAACATTGAGGCCTCGAACCTTTTCATATTAATTGTGTCTACTCAACAGCAGATCAAAACTCGACGCCTCGCTATGCAGATGCAACCACCCCTGTCTGATTAGATCATGGCCCACCAGCCCGGACACGGGAATCCCCTTTTGATCCCGGCCATCATTCATACCCCTTGCACGGCAGCCTAGACTCTGGACGCTCATGCTTGCTTCTTGTCTCCGGCCCCACACCTCCGCTCGCCGTTTGGGGTCTATTGGCAGAATCAAAATGACCCGGCCGGCGCAAAGAAAAAGAAAAACCCCCTCGGTTAATATATCCTGTATCAAAAGATATCATTTACATGTTCGAGGTCTGAATGATCCATCATTTCTGCCAGTGGGTATCGTGTGCTTGGACTCGGCCAGCTGATGCGCCACCTCATCCTGCGGTCGATTATCTAGATCCTCCATGACTTGGCAGAAAACGTCTCATTGATTGGTACGCTCGCACTTTTCCATGGATTTGTGGCTCCAACACGGCTTGAAATAGGATGCAACCCTATTGTCCCAAGAGACGCAGCCATGCCAACTCCTGCATGACCGACGTTTGTGACTGGTTGATTACAAGGGGACAATGCGATCGAGAGCCTTGTCCAAAAGACCCCTCTAGTAATCCTTTCCGGGCCGGAGGTCGCGTATTTGATATTCGAGATTGTCGTGCTCGAGGACATGGCCGCCGGAGCTCGTTCCGGCACTTGTATACAGATTATCCACGCTGTGGGGGTGAAATGTACTGGTTAGAGTACAGTCGAGCACATGGCCCAGTCCAGGTGGGTTTGTCAGGCGGAAAATGCCATACCTAAATGAGTTATTATAACATGCAAGAATGCTACATGACTTGTAGACTTACGAGGGATTGTCGGTTGGAGCACAGACAATGGCAATACTTTCTGGCAACATTACTTGATAACCCGATTGTGTGTGAAGATCTCTGCTACTCATGAAACAGGTCTGAGTCGGGTGCGTATGGATCCAACCGAGCTGTATGAGGTCCTCTTTATCACAAAAGTCGAACAAGGCTCCCTCGTTTTCCGTCTCGCACGTATCAGACGTACATCGCTGCTCTGGAATGACTAGGCATCTGACGAAAAGCGCATTGTTGACGGCGGTACCGCACAAGACGCCACACATTTCCAGCCCTTTTTGCGTATTGTGTGCGGCTAGGCGCAGAAAATCCAGGCGCATCTTGGATGGTAATATGACGCAGCGCATTGGTTCCCCATTTTCCAAATATGCAGCAGGTTTAAAGGTCAGATGCTCTCGGTTAGATGTCTTTTTTGGTGGCTCCACATCAAGCTCCTTGGGCGGCCGCACGGGAGCAGCCGATTGATGCACTTGAGGTATCGTTTGAGGGCTCATGGGTGGCCAGAGAGGCTCCTTGGAGGGAAGTTCTGGTATCGGTTGCTGCGGTGGTGCAATCTCGAAATGGGCTGGAATCCCTGCTTTGGGCGGCCTGGGCGGCTGCTGTAATGATTCGATATCAGGTCTTGATAGACCTTGATATTGGACCGGTGTCGATCTCGTGATTGATGGGTAAGAAAGGCCTGGCTCGACAATGCCCAGGGGCCTGTATGTGGATAGCTCATCTCTCTCTCTCTCCGCCTGGCCCATCCTTGTGACGTATTCGTGGATATGCTGATTGTCAGGGCCATCTTGCAGGCCATGAATCGACTGAGTCTTTTGCCTAAATATTTCTTCACTCTCTGCTTGTGTTTTTGCCAGTTCGTCTGTCCATGCATTCCAGAAACCAGCCGTACGTCTGCTTTGCTCCTCTTCTGTCGACAGTCCGTTGAGTCGCGAGGCTCTTCTGTCTGCATCGCGTCTATTGAATTCCTTCTTGGCAAGGTCTACAGCTAGATCCAGGTGTTCGCCAGCATCAAGCACCTTTGCTTTGGAAGATAGTGTAGGGTCTCGAGCGGCATGCTTTTCGTATGTTGTCTGCGTGGCTTGCGCATCAGCATCAGCCTGGTTCTGGATTTGCGGGCCATTCCTCCTCGCCTCATTAGCTAACCACTCGTCGTACTCGCGATTGATAATGGGCCGGATCATTTCCAGGTTCTTGAAAATATCTTCCAGACCACTCCTAGCTTGTTTCATGAGTCTCTTTCCTTCGGGTGTCTTGGCCTGTGGATGTTTGGGTAGGTAGGTCATGAGCAAGTCGGACAGTCGGAGGTACAGCATGAATGCCTTGTGAAAGTTCCCATCCTGAAGGTAGCTCCTGGCTTCTCTGTCCAGAGTCTTGGCGGTGCGCAGCCACTGTTCAAGTGTCAGGGCGGTCGTAAACTGGAAATCGGCGGCTTGACGGGATATCTCCTTTGCACTCATGGGTCGGCGGGGGTTGTCGGCAATCATGTTGGCGGCGACTCTTGTCTTGGGCAGACTTACCCTAGCAAGCTGCCCATTCAAGAATATCATGTGGTGTTTTCTTTGATGCGGACTCGATCTCGAACAAGGTTGTTTGCGCAAACGTGCTAGCTGTCGACGGTCGTCTATCAGAGGACTATGGCTGTAATCGCTTCAGACATGAGCTGGTGTGACAAAATTGACCAAGGATGGGTAAATGGCTGCAAATTGTTGCTCTCAAGATGAATGTCGGGCCGTAGTCTTGACAGCACAACAACCGACTCAGTAAATGTACCCAGCAAGCGCATTGGAACATATGTTGGGCTTACGGTTAGGCCAAGGCAACCGCATCCGTGGTTAAGAAATGATCCGATGGCAGTGTCCCAGGGTCCAGGCACCCCGCTAGCCCCGCCATCCGCCCCAACGTCATAGTAAGCCATCCTTGCAAATAAATTCCCAAAGTCTAGACAAGACTGTAGAAAAGCATTGATTACCTCGTGTTACGTGAGTGAGTCTTGTTGTATCTAATGCTGACGACCATGAATCTCGAGATGGATACGGCCAAGGGCGCGGTCAGACTCGTCTTGGAACTTGGCAATATCACATGGCAACACAAAAGGTCAATAAGAGCTGTTCATCGAGAGGATAAAACATTACATGCACAAGGTACGCAAGCCACAGCAATACATGTGGCACATCACTTCTCAGACAACATACGGCCTTGTTGGCGTTGGTGATCCTCGGGTCTTTCAACTCCTTGGTTGCGAGCCAAGGTACCTGCCCAGATTAGAAACCTATCTAAAAGGGTAAGAGATTACATGTTTGACATGTCAACAAGGACTCTTTTCATTTCGTGCCTGGCATCTTTGTGGAATTATTTACGTGGCTCCTTCTCCCAGCAAAAACAGGATACTTGCGCTTAACTCTGTGCAGCGACCTGAGAAGGACCAGCTGCCTGAGCCGTCGACTGAGTCTGAATGATTTCCGTCTTCTTCTTCTCAATCTTGTCTTGGATATCCTTGATCTGCTTTTCCGTCCTCTCACTACATCAAATCAGTCTCGGAGTGGCCAGTACTGCTGTAGTCTCGATGAAGCTTACATTTCTTTGCCAATGAATTCTATGCGTCCCTTGACTGTGCTCTCGGCCTCAACCTTGTCCTGCTTCAGCAAGACTGGGCCGACGAGCTTGTAAATATTCTCCTCATCCTTGAGATTCTCAAATTCCTGTTTGATGGAGATGAGTATTCCAATATCGAGTCAAATGGCTAGAGGGCAGTCACCTTTTGAACACCGAGGTTCTCAGTCTTTTGCGCTTGTAGCTTCTGCCTCGAGGCAACGACTGTCTGAAGTTCTATCACAACGAATAAGTATCAGCTTCTCCCAGAACATGCTGCTCAGGTAGGCTAGCAAATGTTTTACCTTGTTGCAGCTTCTGGTAGTCCTCAGAAAGAGCCTGCAGCTTTGCTTGGGCTTCGGCCATTTTCCAGGTTGAGCTCAAAGGGGCTTTGCGTTACGAAACAAACAAGAAATGCAAAATCTAGAGCTCCTTGAAACTCACTCTTGGGCAGCCTTTAGGGGTTCAGGTGAACTGCTGTATAAACCGTCCTAAAATGCTGCAGGACAGCCAGTGGACACAACGACTTGGTTGCCCATGATAAGCCCCGCCATTCCGCGATAAGGATAGCGCGAGCCTCTCTCCAAGCAAGGCAAGGCCCCCAGTCACAACCTGGAAGCCGCAGCTGAGTGGACGTCAGTGGTCACAACAACCAAACCTCGCCCATTGCCAATATCGCTCGAGCGCGCACTTGTTGTTGTTGACAATCAAACGTTCTTGTCATTCTGCGCTGTGCAGTCATCGACTACTCTGCGGCCATTGCATCCAGGCAAGACTCATCTTCTCGAGCACCAAACCGCCCGCACTTGCTGCGATAACCGCCACCCCAAAGCCCTCTGTACCCCTCTCCTCGACTGGTCGACATGTCAAACACCGACTTCCTCGGCCGCGCGATAGACACGGTGCGCCGCGCCATCGATGCTGATAATGGCAACCAGTACGACAAAGCCTACCAGCTGTATTACCAGTCTCTCGAGCTATTCATGCTCGCTCTCAAGTGGGAAAAGAACCCCAAGTCCAAGGAAATGATTCGTCAAAAGACCGCCGAATACATGGACCGTGCCGAAAAGCTCAAGTCACATCTCGCCGATGCCGATGCCAAGCGGAAGAAGCCCGGCATGGTTGGTGCTAATGGCTCCAGCACTGGTGGAACAGCCAAAGGCAAGCAGGATGGCGACGGTGAGGTGAACGAGGACAACCAGAAACTGAGAAACGCACTGGCTGGCGCCATTCTCCAAGATCGGCCGAATGTCAAGTGGGATGACGTTGCCGGTTTGGACGGTGCCAAAGAAGCATTGAAAGAAGCTGTACTGCTTCCCATCAAGTTTCCCCATTTATTTCAAGGCAAGAGGCAGCCATGGAAAGGTATCTTGCTGTACGGTCCGCCTGGAACGGGTAAGAGTTACTTGGCAAAAGCAGTCGCCACAGAGGCCAAGAGTACATTTTTCAGCATATCAAGTTCCGACTTGGTGAGCAAATGGATGGGTGAAAGTGAACGGTAAATTCAGCCAGTATTTGGTCCTGAAGTCATGCTAACAATGCGCTCAGGTTGGTCAAGCAACTTTTTGCCATGGCTCGCGAGAATAAACCCTCGATTGTTTTCATCGATGAGATTGACGCTCTCTGCGGCCCGCGAGGCGAAGGTGAATCAGAAGCTTCACGCAGAATCAAGACGGAAATGCTGGTACAGATGGATGGTGTGGGCAAAGACTCGACCGGTGTGTTGGTTCTCGGCGCCACGAATATCCCCTGGCAACTCGATGCCGCTATTCGAAGGCGTTTCCAGAGGCGCGTGCATATTAGTCTGCCTGATATTGCAGCAAGAACGACAATGTTCAAGCTCGCCATTGGAGAAACGCCAACAACCCTAAAGAATGAGGATTACAGGGAGTTGGCAAAGTTGGCCGAGGGCTACTCTGGTAGCGATATTGCAATTGCTGTACAAGACGCCCTAATGCAGCCAGTGCGAAAGATTCAACAAGCTACACACTTTAAAGAGGTAAAGACTGAAATGCCGTGTCACTTGCATAATGCTGATATTGATTCATTTCAGGTCGAAAAGGACGGCATGACCAAGGTTACTCCATGTTCGCCTGGAGACAAGGGCGCCAAAGAAATGACTTGGGCCGACGTTGAAGGCGAGGCATTGTTGGAACCCTTGGTTGACTTCAAGGACTTTGTCAAGGCCATCAAGGGTTCGCGGCCGACTGTGTCGCAAGTGGATCTGCAAAGGAATTCCGAGTGGACAAAGGAGTTTGGAAGTGAAGGAAACTGACACGTTGGAGAAAATCTTTTACTGCGGGAATACCAGGAAAGTAAGAGGGACAGACTGGTCCCGACGTGGCATGAGAATGGCGTTGGAGGCGTTGCAAACATCCTTTACCACCTTGTTCGAGTTGGCTAGGATTTTCAAGAGATGTCGTATACATTTGAAAAGAGGCTTGATCACCGTGTGCCTTGAAACAATCCTTGGTCTCTCTATACGTTGACAGTAAGCATGACTCTCAAGAAAATGTCTATTATGGCCCCGAGTACAAAGTGCAAAGCTCGCGGACCATCCCAAAAAAAAAAAAAAAAAAAAGGCAGCAGAGATGCACTCGAGGCCGTCCTACAAGTCTTGTCCAGAGCCGCAGAGCCAGTATTTGCGCAAGTCAAATCCAACAAGGATACATTTCCCAAAGCAGCCTGCCAGTTCATCCTTGTCCTGTTTTGGCCGCTCAAGAATGTGTTTGTTACACAAAAGAGGAATAAGCATGGACGAGACTATATAGCCATGGAAGTGGTGCAACCCAAGTTTGCATTTGCGCCGGCACGAGACTAGCGAAAATAAAATATTTTACTTTAATGATTTATATTATCTGTAGTTTATCCTGATTGGACTCGTGTCCGGCAAGTTCAAAGGGCAACAACCCACGTGGTAGCCGCTGGAAATTTCACTTCGCAAGTCATCTGGTGCAGTCATTTGGTTTACAAGGAGTGTGTATTCATCGTTGTAGAAATTCCGGACTTTCCAAACGACTATAAAGCTGCAGCAAAATTTCCTAAAAGTGCAAGCACATATTAAATCCCTATTCCAGTCTCATAATACGTAAATCATGAAAGAAAATGACTAGTGTCTCGGCAAGTCTATACTGCCGTAACCGTGTAGTTAAAGTTATCAATCAAGGTTGCGCCCAGAATTCCGACCGAGTAAGACGTGAGAATCACAACGTGATCAAGGGGAGCTTTGAATTGAGCATTGAGTTGAGCCTTGATCATATTTGCAGTGACGGCAACGGCTGGTCTGTAGATGAATGATTGGTATGCAATGACCTTGCTGGACTTGTCGTAGCCAGCAATGGCAAGTCTGCAGTCGGTAGGCGCCGCGACAAGAGTCAGAGCAGTTCCGGCGTTGCAGCCAAAGTAAAAGGAGTCAATGCTAAAGGAGGCAGTCTTGGAGCCCGAGTATTGAGTTTTAATGGTGGGAACGTTGCTCAGTACATTGGTGATTGCACCATATACCGCCACGTTTGGCTTGGAGTAAGCATTGACACCAAACAGGTTGTTTGTGCCAACCTTGACAACATCTAAAGAGCAAGAAGTAAGTATTTGCAATCCAATGGCAAATGGATGAATCGTGACGCACTAATCCCCGACCACTGCAATGCACCATAGTTGCCAATTGCCCTGGTAAGAGTGTTTCCACCAGCGACAAGAGTGTCAAAGGTTGCAACGGCATTGATGGTTTTGCCGGCTCTGGCTTCAAGATCACGATCCTCTAGTGCAAAGTCCTCGGGCTCCCGTGCCTGGAGCTGATTCAATTCGAATTCGCGCGCGACCAAAGGCATGGGCTCAGCCAGATCGCGAGGGTCAATGTCGGGCAGGGGACCGGCAATGGACACAGCTACTGACGAGGCCAAGAGGGCCAATGATGCAATGGACTTGAACATTTTTAAAAGGGGATTTTGGATTGTTATAGTGATCAAGATGGTGTCAGGCCAGTTATGCAAAAGACTTGAGTGTGTGTGCTGAGGATTTCTTGTGTTATTCTTACAAACACTGGGAGAGGACGTCTTATATACTCGTTTCTTGTTCTTGTCGAGAAGACAATAATAAAACCAAGCAGGTATTTCTCGTTCCATGACGGCACCATACTGCGGTGGAAAATGTCCCGCGGTATACATTCAGTGAAAAGGCGTTTTGAGTCAAGGTATAACTGGGACATGGCACCACTTGTTCGGTAGTCTGGCGCCTCTCCCGATACTTGACACTATATATTCCTTTTTTCCAATTCTTCAACTCGAGAGTAATTTGGTCTCTTGTACCTAGGTATTCGATAATGGGTGGTATGTGGAAGCGAATTATCCATAATGTGTATTACGATTTCTACATTTTGATCCACCCAATTACCATTGTTCTAACAAGTTCACTCTAGCCGGTGCACAACATACTTGACCATGATTTTGACATCGTCCATGTTGATAGGAGATTCATCATGTCTATTTTTCTAGCAGGGAAAACGCGACACGACTGAGTCATGACTTTTCTACAAGTTATAAGCCACGTAACCCGTCACCATGGTTTAGGTTGACTAGACGGTTCCAGTGTCAGCTATAATGCCTCTGGCGTCTAGATTTTGTGATCTTCACTTAGTGTCGTGCGTTTCACCGCATTGCCGGATCGCTTCCATGTTTCCAGCGATACAGAGAGCAAAGATGCCCCTTTCCCAGCTTTCTTTTGAGAATAAATTCCAAGTCTGCCCACTAGCCGGACATGTCTCATTCCTTGTACGACGGCCAAGCGGTTCGACGGCAGGCAACAACGCATTGTCAGAAATACCTCTATTCACGCGACAGATATCGCATAGCAGTTGATTCAAGACGTGGCCATTGGAACCGGCTTTGGGAGGAATAGGTGCCACCACCATGCTTGGCTGTTGATGATACATTGCTTCCACATCTTTCATTTCATAGCCTCATTTCAAAAATGGAGTCAATGTTGTGCTTGACAAATTGCACGTTGCTTACAATTGGAACGCGAATGCATCTTGTACCGAACACAAACAAATAAGTCCTGTATGAAATGCATTGTTCAAGCAACACCAGACGACTTTTGCAAACTTGGCAGCCTATACGGATCATATATCTAGTATTCAGCAAATGGCCATTGCAATGCGAGCACGAGAATTAGAGGGAAAAAAGAAAGTATCCAGTGTTTCACGGTTTTGCAACGGCGCAAACCTTTTAGACGTGTGCTGCCAACAACTTAAAGTTTTCGGCCGAGGTGACGCTCTTCCGCCAGATCGGTTATACCATGAGCTGAGTCGAAACACCGCCAGGTCTGGGTTTCCTTGTCAGGGCGCCTTGCTCCAACCATCTATACCAAGCTGCCGGATCTTGTCTGCCGCCAATACAGATGTAGTATAAGCCTTTCTTTTCAAGCTTCCATTCTCCAATGTGTGTTCCTTGTTCCACTCGAGGACCTCCATAGTCATTCCATCAAGAGTTGTCAAGACGCCGCGATATCCTAGCCCCCCTTCTCCAAGAGGTTTTGATGCCTCCGTGTTGCAAGACACCAGATGCGTACATATAGAGAACAAGCCTGGCTTCAAGTATCTTAGATCGCCCGTCATTTCCGGCATATACTTTCCGACAAATGGCAGCCTATATGGTAGCAACGAGTACCACTCGACAAGGTAAGATAGCAAAAGCATAAAAACAGGCTCAACAGGAACGTCCAGAAAGACGTGAATGGACAGAGTCTTGATTGTCATGTAGAGGTCACGGTACCTGATTGGCGGGTTCGGATCTGTCACACAATATGGTCTTCCTGCTTGGGGCGCATGTCTCACTGTCAAGGCGGCCTCATGCAAAAGATGTGCAACCGCAACATTGGCGCCGTGTACGAAACTCTGAACAATGTGATGGGCCCATCTGCTCGGGAGCATTCACTCCTTCAGCTTCGGTTCCGTAGACGCGGGGCAGATTTTGACTCACGTTGGTAAGACAGACCTAGCCAGAGGGTCTCCAACAGTATTATCAGTGGGGTTACCATAGACACCATTGACTGGACGAATACAACCAGTCTGAAAAGTGTCCGTATTCGCTTCGCAAACGATCCGTTCAGCTGCCGCCTTAGAGGCGGGATAGTTGCCAAAAAAGTCGCCATGCGGTCGCAACGGCTTGTAAAAGTCTCTCTCATCTAGCATCTGCCAGAAATTTTGGGGCGAACGCGCCCATGGTGCGACCCAGGGATTCACAGGTCGTATGGCAATGGACCCAGATGAAGTTGAACTGAAAATGTCCGCGCCAGCCTCCTTGGCGAGGTCCAAGACATTTTTCGTGCCGTCAACGTTGACCGCTTCTGGAAAGTCATACAAGAACCGCGACCTATCCGACGGAATAATGACAGCTGCAGTATGAAACACTGTAAGCGGGAGGCTAGCTACTGACGGGCGCCACGGCTTGTCAAAGGCTGCCTTGACAGAAGCCCGAGATGAAATGTTTGTAAGCACAAAGTCGACCTTGGTTGCCGGACCGGAAAGCATGTCGCTTCTCTCTGCCTTTCTGATATCGAGAATGCGGATGCTCTCGGGTGGCTGACCCCGCGCGAGCAATTGCAGAACAATGAATCCGCCGACAAGGCCTGCGATGGATCAATATCACTTTCGTACCCCATGCTCCGACAGTAAATCTCACCATTTCCTCCCGTAACGACATAGCGACGCTCTTGTCGGGCTGGTAACTGACCAGTATAGTCAATGGGCTTTTGGCAGAGTCTTGCACCAGTTTCTTTGAGCAAATCTGCTGTCCACGGCGAACCCGCGAGCTTCCGGATCTCATCTGGAGTACCTTTTAATAGTTGATTAATTCGCAAAAGGTATAAAAAAACGAAACCAGCCAACATGTAAATCACTGGGCGCACAACGTCGGCATATTGTTTTCCGGTCATGATGAACTCATCCAGAGCTACAAGTACAAAGGCAATGCATAAACAATCAAAGGGGGAAAAGTTGCAGAGTTTCTTACATGACAGCATGGAATCCTCGGTAAACTCCAAAAACACCCTCTTGTGACCTGGGTAATATCTTGTATACTTCCTAGCTGGGTTAGTGTCATTAAAACTTGGCAGTCACAAAGTCGGCAACAAAGTCTAGTTTAGACGGCTTTTGATTTCTAGCCTATTTCATCTACTAATACGGGGGTATAGGATCCTAAATGAGGATCAGTCGCATTCCATTTCAATTTATACATTTTTTTACACAATGCTTGATAGAAAGCACAGACATCCTCGTTCCTAAGGAGATCGGGCAATCTTTGATCGAGCCCGCATCCTTGGGCCAAAAAAGTATACAACATAAATGAGAGCTACCAGGCCAAAAGAGACAAAGCCAAGAGTGGCCATTGCCCACTTGCTGCTCATGTTTTCAAACATGGCGATACCTGTATAAATGAATTAGTCTCGAGTTCTCTCTTCACGAATCGATGCATTTTGAACTTACCAGCATGGGCCAAGGCAGCAGCAATCACAAACGAAGGAATAAGGAAAGCAGCAATGGCAGATCCGGCAACAGTCGTGTAGGCATCGGTGATGTAGTTCAACATGCTGAGCCACAGCAGAGGGTCGCAAAAGCCGAGAACACCACCGGCAACGACGGGCGACCAAAACGAAGTGTTGCCGTCGCAGGTAAAGGCGAACCAGAGGAGCGAGACGGGAAAGAGCCAGACGGTGACGAGAGACGTCAGGAAGCGTGCCTCTGGTCGGCCAATGCCACCATTCTTGAGACGGTCGCGCTTAAAGAGCCAGGTCTGGAGTGGGATAAACATGAACATGACCACGACACCTACAACAAAGTTGAGGTAGGTCAAGTCGGCACCAATATAGGACAGACCATTGTTGACGACAAACACATCAAACACTCCGTCCAGGTAGAGGAACAAGAGACCATAGGCAAACCCATTGTAAACACCGAGCAAAGTGACCATGGGCTCGGTGACCATGATGCGCAGAGCCATCAAGGTGACAAATCTGATTTCCTTGAAAACATTGACCTTTTCCTCGAGAACGGCAATCTCCTCGGGCTCGTCAAGGTTGCGCTTCTTGACCTCATTGCGAATCACAATGCTGGGCAGTGTTTCGGGAATGAAGCACATGATGACAACAAAAACAGCGGCAATAATGACGCTATTCAAAAGGTTAGCATGACTGGCATAGGTTATACGCATAAACACTTACTTGATCCAAAAGATCCAGGGTAGGCCCATGTTGACATTGTCTGCAATCCATTCTCCAACAGGAGATCCAATACTGGGACCAATGTTGGCGGATGCGACAAACAAGGCCATGGGTTGGCCGGCGCCATCTTCGCTGCCAAACAAGTCTGCAATAGTTCCTGCGACATTGCACAAGGCTACACTGCCAGTTGTTCCACTAAGGAATTGGAAAATGATGAGCATGGGCAGGTTCAGGGGCAGAGCACAGCCAATATTGACCAGTGCATAAAAGAAGATTGCGACGACATAGACCCATTTGCGGCCACCAATATCGCTGCATAAAAATGTTAGCACAATCCTCCGAAATCCATGGCCTGCTGCTACAAATCTTCTCCCCGCGAAATAAGTCAAGACGAGGGCTTGCTGTTGACAAGTACATACGATAGAGGTCCGAGGACAACGGGTCCTACGGCGGTTCCAAGGATAAACATGCTCTGTCCGAGAGCGACGATTTGCGTGTTCGAGACATTGAATTTCTCCTCAATCAAGAACTCGGCGCTCACATATGTCGTACTTGTCAGCGTGACAAATGTCTGCAGCATACAGTAAATGGTCGTAATGAGCCACTTCTTCCATAGAGGCCAGTGTGTAGGATGGCCAGGCTCGCTGGTCGTGATCCTGCGCAAGGCTGCGAGCGCAATGTCCTCGTCGCTGTAATTGTTTCCAGCCGTGTACTGGGCCTTTTCCCCCTCGGCGACCTCCTTGGGCCTGTCGGTAGATGATGCGTCCATGGCTCGTGTGTATGAGGGTAGCTGTAGGCGGTGTCCGTCGTCCGTGCCGTTGTTTGTGGCAGACTTTCGCTGACCTCCGAAGAAAAAAAGACACAACTGAACCAGGGAAACGGGTCAGTCTGGGAAAATTTTAGTCATGGCAGCAACAGTGTTCAAATATGGTCGTGACGGGTGGGTTCGTGAACCGAGTCGCGCCGATTCTATCAGTGGCCCCACCGGCTTGACTGGCATTATTAGGTACACGTTTGGTCGATCCAGACCAAGGGCACAAACTAGAATACAAATCCCAGGCAAGCCAGGCATGGCCGCGATAGGAAGCCGGCATCAGACGAGGGAGAGAGATAAGAAGCGCTGCCCATTCAAGAGAGAGCGTCGCGTCACGGAAAAGCCGCTCACACACGGCCTGGCTAGAGGTGTGTGTGGCCCGTGGGGGAAAGGGGAGATTGGATGGATGCATGGTTATTGCAGGGCATAACGATCATGGAATAGTGCAGGACGCATCGCATTCAGCTCTCTGTGCAAGCGAATCGGATTCTGGAACCGAGCCGTCAACCGACTCTGCAGACATGTATTGCCTGCTAGTCATTAGACCGTCGTGGGATCCATCCCTTCAGTCGTCTTGACCGCAAAGTCGCGTGCGCGTTGGTCATGAAAGCCAAAAAGATGGATCTCATATGCAAAGGGTTTTTACAGTGGCGTGTACTTGGTTCCGGACGAGCCCGAGCAACCGGATGACTGGGTCCTGCTTGGAGATTTTGAGTGGGCTCAGGGTCTTGCGAGAAAAAAAGTCTTTTGCCTCTAGTTTTTCATGCGGGTTGCAAAGAGTTGATTGTTACATAAAACCAAGAGAGGCCTATTCTGCTCACCTTGTCAAGAATGACTACAGAATGAAATGATTCTTTCAAATAATCAACTGGACATTACCTGTTGCGACCTTGAACATGATGGCTGCCAAGCCATGGCAATTGAGATCGTCCCGCATTCCCGTTATTGCTTGTTTCTCGCTTGGCGACTTGGCTGCAGAAGCCGGAGATATTTTCCCCGTTTGCCAAGCAAGCCATCGGCAGAGCGTTGAGGCTTGTGTGTCTCCTTGTGCAGTTTCTTACTGTTCCCAAGGAAAAAAGCCTCTTGGCACTGCCTTTGACGCTGCTATCCAAAAACACAATCAATGAATGTTTTCAGTGCGATTCTCAAGCGCTGTTGCTTATTGACTGAATCGCCTCCCTTTCTATCCTTGACATCCGTTACCTCGCATTTCGCGTAATGTCGGATTATTGGAGTCATTTATTAGCTCAGGCTTTCGCCTAGGCTGGGGCTACATTACGTGGTGCCATGTGTCTACCGAGGCCGTCTTGCGGGTACCTCGTGTAAGACGATCCCTTCAGGTTTAGCATTTCGTAGCTGCGGCAGCTACTCCAGAAATAGGACTGTCGCCGCTTACCTGGGAGATTCAACGGGCGCCGCCGACGTCCTATCAGCTGGCGCTCAACGCTGATGACGACGACGGCATTGATTCAGCAGACAGTCGAGTCTCCTATTTCAAAGTGATACCCATTGCCAAATAGCTTAAACTTTATCGTCCTAGCAAAGCACCAACTACAGTTTGGCTCACTGCTCGCTGATCAACCATGTCAAAATGAATCCTTTTGTGCGTCGTTGCACTTGCTAATACTCTAGAGTCAGATCAATACAATCCATACTACCGCATCCGAGACCGACATGCACTTGTGACCACCGAATCGGCCATCGACCTCTGCTGTCTGAGAAAGACTAGTATTCTTCAGTGTACTCTATAATTCCGCATCAATACGGACGCGTCAAATCGAGTGCTTTGCTGTTGATGTGGAAGATGGCACGGCAAAGGGAGCGGCTATCAAGTTGTAGTTATCCCCTCGCCATACCAATTCATTGGATGGACTCTTGTCCAAGCATACAAGACCAACGGTACCTTTTAGACAGCCATTCACTCAGACCGTCTCCATCATTTCACTCTGTGGATCCTTTGACACGAGAATCGACGCACGATATACCAGGAATGAAAATCGGGCATAAAAAACCACCGTGAGGCAATACTTCAATTCTTTTGGGCAAGGCTCGCTGCAACTAAACATTCCAATGGCTGCGCCTCGTCTTATAGATACATGTTACGGATGCTCGGTTGACGAAACTGAAAAGAGCTATACACGATTTGTATAAATTCCAGTCTCATCCGGTTGTCAATGACGCAGTTGTCGCCTTTAAAAGTCTCGAATCATCCGATTTTGCTCAAGGGCTGATGCGGGTTGCCGACGCGGGCAACGTTATCCGGCAGCCAAGCCCTTGCACCTCGTTAAAGAAGCACAATGCAAAGACATGAAATAAAAAGGTCGAGCAGTTCTTCAGATCCCAGAAATGTCAACTTGATAGCGCTACCAGGCATTCTAGACTTTTGTGATTGAAAGCCCAAGTTGTATCAGTAATCGTTCCATCATGCGTGTCGTTGTATTCGGGGCCTCCGGTGTCCAAGGTTTGTTATTGACACATTTACTAAACGCCAAGCTCACATGAACAGGTGCTGCTCAAGTGGCGGCGTTATCCCGCGCGGGACATGACCCCGTCGCCGTGAGCCGCAACCCCAAACCACTTGATATTGACGAAAAGTCCATAGAGACATTTGCTCTCGACTTTGACAATGCCCATGGACTTGATAAAGTCTTGGAACATGGGGAAATCATCTTTTTGAACCTCCCTTCCACATCCTTTCAAACCAGCGAACCCGTCATTGCGGCAGCCAAAAAGATTGGCGAGGCCGCCGCCAAGGCGAGCAATGTAAAGTTGATCGTTTTCAACACGAGCATGCCAGTACCCGACGAATCAAAGGGCATCAGGGCACAAGATGATCGCCGAGAAATACGGCGACTGCTTCGAGCTACCGGTATTCCCGTTATTTCCATTCAGCCCGTCGTGTTCTTGGAGAACTTGCTCGAGGGATGGGCCAGGCCGCCTCTTGTCGAGAGAGACACGATTGTCTATTGTCACCAAGAGAGTCTCGAGGTCTCTTGGATTTGCCATCACGATATAGCGCAGTTCATGATGGCAGCAATGAAGCGTCCCGATCTCGACGGAAGGAACTTTGCTGTTGCTGGTCCTGAAACAGTTTGCCTACCACAACTGACTGAAAAGCTGTCTCGAGCCTGGAACCGATCGCTCAAATACGAAAGCCAAACGGTGGATGACTTTTGCGAAAAAATCAGTCAGGCAATGAAGGATCGGTCCAGCCTCGATCTTGACCGTGTTGTTAGCGACATGCGAAAAGCCTATACCTATTACCGCGAGAGTGACGAGTTCAAACCAGACATGGAACAAGTACTCAAAGAGCTGCCCGTTGAGCTGACTCTCATTGAAGAGTGGGCAAGACTGCATCCCTTGCCATCACGTGCGTAACGCCGAGAGATTTTACTTGATCGTGAGGCACAGAACTCTTTGCAAAGCAAGCAAAGTACAGCCCATGAAGCAGTCCCGGCATCTAGGACGACTGCGGGGTTATCATGTCGTGATATATCGCCATCGACTCAAGGTTGCGGTCCTTGCCCTCGGGACTGATCTGATTGGTTATTAGGGCAAAATGAGAAGCGGTAACATGCTTTATGCACCAATCAAGTGGTTGCTCAAAATGTCATAGTATTCAGCCCGGCGTATTACAACCACAGATACTACATTCAATTTTCCCCTAATAGTTGTGCGAATCTCATGTATTATTCCTAGTTCAACTCGTATTTGGCAATCAACCCATCAAGCGACGAGCAAGTAAAATCATTGAATACGATCTTGTTCTTGAGAATGACTAGCAAATTCGCAGTCTACTACTATTTTTACTAAGAATTCATACACGATCTCTTGAATCGCTAATTGTTCTACAAAGGTCTTGGCCATCCCTCAGGATGCAGCACGTCATGACCAGCATTAAAGACCTCATGACAATATCCCATTTGTTTACTGCACACACCAAGCCATCAGCCGCGCTATTGCTGCGCCCAGCAGTGAGATTTTGAATCTGGACAGCCTTGGCATGTCTACTCATCTTGGCTCAACGTATGGACCAAACATGCAAATGTGGTAGATGGCACCAACATGCAACATCACTGGCCAATCAATCAAGACTTGGAGGTTCAAAGGGCTCTTTTGGAATCCAAAGCACTAGTTGAGAGATTTAGTTATTGCCCCCCACGATTCACAATACCCTCGGCCTCATCACACCACAGTCCGGCCTGGTATAAGACCATGGACAAGGCTCGAGTTGCAAGATTATTTACAAGTTTCACACCTCCAAACCTTTGAATCACTCGTGCTCTCCATAGTGTCGTCATGTCAACCATTCTCGTCAAGAACCATGTCGCCAAATTCCAACACGAGGGCTCGACAAGTTCATTAGATACAGCTGCCCCCTTGGGTGCGCCGCTAGAGGAGAGACGCTTCTTCTTTCAACGCAGGACGGCATACAACCCCGATGCGATAGCCACACAGGTAAGTAAAAAGGGTAATATTGACAAGCAGAATGCTAAACAAGTATAGCCAAGCGTTTTTGACGACCCAGAGACAGCGTTAAAGTACAGACCCCGAGATGACTGGGAGAATCTGCACCGATTCGACCCCTCAGCCCGATGGAGTTGGGCAGAAGAGTATAAATTGGTCCGAAAGATTGACTTGCATATCATGGTATGGGCTTGTATCATGTTCATGGCCCTGGAATTGGACCGGACAAACTGTAAGTAAATTTTGCTGCTCTTCAAGGATATTGTACTAAACATAGCTTCTCTAGTACAACAGGCTTTGACGGACAATTTTCTCAATGATTTAAAGCTTAAAACCAATGGCAAGTACTTAAAGGCGGCTGTATAACCAAGATTTGAGCTCATATCCGACAGATTACAACCTGGGAAACACTGTTTTCAAGCTTGCCTTTCTATGTGCAGAACTCCCATCACAGCTAGTTTCAAAGTGGATAGGCCCTGATCGATGGATTCCCGCTCAACTCATACTCTGGAGTATCGTCGCGAGTTGTCAATTCTGGTTAAAAGGCCGCGACTCATTCTTGGCTTGCCGTGCCTTGATTGGTATACTTCAGGGGGGTTTCATTCCCGAGTAGGTTTCAATGACCGTTGCGATTTGAGCATTTGCTTACATTTGAAAAGTGTTATTCTCTATCTTTCTTACTTTTACAAGCACCATGAGCTCAATCTACGGCTTGGATTCTTTTGGACCATGATGAGTGTTGCCGATATCTTGTCTGGGTTCCTCGCCTATGGATTCCTCCACACCAGAGGTCTACACGGCCAATCGGGATGGAGGTGGCTTTTCCTCTTCGAGGTACGTTCTACTCGCACCTCCAACGTCCAACACTACTAATTCCTTGTCATCAAGGGTATCCTGACATTGGTGGTTGGCGTCCTGTCTTTTGGTTTGATGCCTGCCGGGCCATGCCAGACAGTGAGTTGGTTTAGGGGAAAGCACGGATGGTTCAGTGAACGCGAAGAAACCATCATTGTGAATCGCATTATTCGTGAAGATCCGAGCAAGGGTTCCATGCATAATAGACAACCCATTACACCTCGCTTGCTTTGGAAGAGTCTCAAGGACTTTGATCTATGGCGAGTGATGCAGAGTATCGTCTACCTAGGCAATTCATGCTAATAGGTCACAGGCCCCTCTACATCATTGGACTATTGTTCCAGATCCCTGCGACACCCGAGGCGCAGTACCTTACGTGAGTTGCATATCTGATGGAAATATTTGGTCGTGGCTGACTCGAGGCAGATTATCTCTCAAGAACATGGGCTTTGACACGTTCCAGTCCAACTTGCTAGCAATCCCCTGGACAGTTGGTCATAGTGAGTAATGAATTGAATCAAGAGTGCCATGACTGACCAAATCTCAAGTCATAACCATGCTTTCCTTGACCTATGCAGCCGAAGTCTTTGGGGAGCTCACGTTAACCTCAATGCTCGGTCAAATTTGGCTCTTGCCGTTTCTCATTTACCTCAATGTGGCAGACACGGCCAAAACCAGTCGCTGGATCATTTGGACGGTGACCACTCTTTTGCTATCTTATCCCAATGGTATGTTGCCGCCTCCACTGATTGCCGAATAACGCCGTACTGAATTTCCCGTCAGCTCATGCCATACAAGTCGGATGGAACTCAAGAAACTCAAATACCGTCCGTTCCCGAACTGTCTCAGCTGCCTGCTACAACATGTTTGTACAGGCTGGGGGCATTATTTCATCCAATGTGTATCGATCTGGTCAGTATTCACCACCGTCTTACTTTACAGAAGCTCACATCTTTTCAGATGATGCACCTCTTTACCGCCGAGGCAACCGTGCGCTGATTGGCATTCTCGCTGGCAACATTGCCGTCTACCTAGCAACAAAAGCATATTATGTGTGGCGCAATAAATCTCGAGACTCTCAGTGGAATGCCATGTCCGATGAGGACAAGTTGCATTATCTCGAAACCACGACTGACGAAGGCAACAAGCGACTGGACTTCCGATTTCAGCATTAACTAGATTCTTAGGAAAACACGTATTAGAAGTATCGAGGTTAGTTGGACGCTCAAGGCGAATTTGACAATGTGTGGTATGCATCTCTATTGAACTCAAGCATCTCCTTAATGGAAACGAGCAATACGATGCGTGGGTCGCTTCAATCGCTCTACAGATTTGTTCCTTCTATGGAAAATGCAAATATATAATGGCTTCATCTCTGACCCTTGTCAACCTCCCGGCATTCAACAGGTCCTTGTCCTCATGGTCAAGACAGAGCACCGGTTTCCTCGGCAATCTCCAAGATATACTCAACCAGCGGAGTAATGTCTGTTGTTTTTAGCGGGACTCTATGACCTCCATCCCATTCCAAAACCCTCACTGTATCTCCGTCGCAATAATTCTCCAACAAGTCTCGATGAAGATTAATGTTGGGATCATATAATCCATGCACATGGATTGTGGGTAACCGCAGAATGTGGTCTTCGCTTGCGGCGTCCATAAGATCCGGCTGTCCACCAAGTGCTATCTGTGATGGTTCATGTAGCATAGTCGATGTGAATATTTCGGGATCAAATGAAACCAGCGGAGCGCGCCCTGCCATAAGAACCGCGAATTTCCATGCCGGCCCAGTCTTATCCACGCCAAGCTTTTCGATACGCTTTTGGTGCTTGAAAAGAAGGCTTGCGGCGAGCTTTGCGCCCTGACTGAAACCCAGCATTGCCACAAAGGGCCCGGTAGCACCTTTGCGGTCATCTTCATCCATGGCGGCCTTGATATTCCCCATAATGTCATTGACGGTAGTTTCATTGTCTCTTTCAGTGTGCTCTGGTAGCCAACGCAGCCAGCGTTTAAAGGGGCCATATTCTGCATACACAGAGACAACGTCCGGACCAGGCTGGCATTCGTACGGGGCTTCGGGATAGACGAACCGAAACTGCTGCTTTAATGCGCGCTCAATAACACGACATTGGGCTTTGAAGATGCGCGCATTTGTACCGCCACCGTGGAGGCATAGCATGCGCGGCAAATCAAGATTTTCCTCCTTATCGGCCATGGTGACTTGGCTGATAGTCGCTGCTCTTCTCTGCTTCTTGATACACGTGTCCCTCGAAACAAGAGTTTTCTTGATGATCAAATGGTGAATGCTTTGAACTCTAGGAAATCAGACAAATATTACTGTCGCAAATGATCAGATTTCTTCATGAGATGGATTGAGAAAGGAAAAGAGATGCAACACCAGCGGATCCTCTAATGGATTTCGGACCCCGAAAGATTCTTGGACGCCCAAGACCTCTGGAGTCTGGACCTTCCCGATGGGATGACCAGCCAATTGTGGGCTGCATGCGCGCCGGACTTCGCCAACCGGGGCTCGACGCTTGGGCTGCGTATGCGAGTGTACCTTTCGCAGTCAACATACCTACATACTGCACCTATGACAGTGCCAGTTGGTTAGACAATTGAGTGGGCTCAGTCGCCTTCCATTGACTAAATATAGGATTAAAGACTATGCGCTGCGAGTGTCTCAAGTGTTTTTTACAATACGCGGGGCACTTTCTGCGCTATTATTGTACTATGTAGGTGGCACGATACGGTAGAGGCAAAGGGTCCGCAAGTGGGCTAGCCATTGATACAGTGCTTGCGGTGCAATACAAAGGGCTACCTCTTGGATAGACTGTTGGCCCATCACATCCATCTATTCAGCGGTGACAGTGCCTTTGATGCCAGGACCAGTGCCGCCGTGCCTCATCACGGCAGTCAGGAATCACATGGTAGACCAAGTTCTTGGCTGTTTTGTAGCCAACACCTTGATTGGCGCCTGGTGTTTGATAAATCTTGGCTGAACACTTTATTGAATAATCCATCTTGTGTGCTATGCGTTCTTACAAATCATCAAAACAATTCTCGTGACCAAGGAGGCTATTGTATATGGACAGCTCAAATCTTCAACAAGCTCTCGAATGAGACAGAATGCTGGTTCCAAAGTTTTTCTTTTTTATTCCGGAATCAAGACAAAACCATAAAGCCCAGCGCCCATACTCTGCTCTACACGTCCAGGTCGGATTGCCTTAGTCCTTTGCGACTAGGTAGCAAGCCCAGAGTCATAAAACTTGATCATCGTACCTCGTAATGTGCGGCTGTAGTACCATGCAAGTGATCTCCGAGCTCAATCTTCAGTCCTTGTGTCGCACAACACAGACACTTGGCTGCCATGAGTTCCTGATCCCACGTACTGTTCTGGGGTCTGGGAGACCTAAATCTAGATCAAGCTCGCACCGGGAAACGAATCGTCATTGGGATCGAAACCAAGAATTATGGCCATGATCCAACGCACCTCTTTTACCAGGGCCATGACTGTGCATTGTAGCAACTCATCCCAGAGGCTCTCCAAGTATGGAAGACACAAGAACTTGGCCTATAGTTGGCAAGGGACTCCCAAACGTCAGGCCTGGAGGGTCGTTGACGTGACCACTTGTTCCGCCTAGCAAGAGTAGACAGAAACGACGGAATTTTCCAAGGCCAAACATAATCCTTTATTTCCGCTAAGTGGCAATCAGGGTTGTATCCAAGTCTGGTCCCAACATGACGAGTCCATATCCGTCATGTATTTGCTCACACGGTCCATCATCCAGCCCGAATTCACCTGCATTGGTGCAGCCGAGCTCTTCTGGCCAAGTTTGATGATCTTGGAGGTGCTGCAAGTCTCCCCCTTTATCGTAAACTGCATGCATTCATTGTCGGCCTGGCAGAGGGACCGACACTCCTCCAAAGAACTGCTTTCATCCCGGACTTCATTTGACAGGTTATCCCAATCGGCTTTTAGTGGCATCATCTGGGGGAACAGGTATTGGCGGAAAATGTCTTTATGTCGCAGAGTCCGACCATTCTATCACAAGTTTAGTCCTGAATTATACAATAACAATTAGAATTGAAATACTTACCAATTCCTTCCATGCATTCTCAAACTCGTGAAGCTGGACCATGTCGGCTGGCGTCATGTGGTGGTAACTCGAAGCATAATTGCACCACAAGTGCATATCGTCACCTGCGAAATCGTCGCCAAAGTCCATGTCGTTTGGCTTCTCGCCATACAGGTTCGGCCATGACCATTGCAGATTGATACCAGCATCCTTGGCTACAATGCCAAGCACACAGTCGCCAGCCCAGTGATCTCCCGTAAGCAGGTCATAGTACTTTCTCTTCAGCTTGTATTGCTTCACAACCATTCTCAAGGCTGTATTGGACAAGACAAAGCCGGCGCCGCCATAGGCAAAGACATCGTCACCAATCTGCATCTGCACTCCAAGATAGTAGGGATACTGCTCCCAAAAGTGGCCCAGCCAAAGGAGAAGCTGCGACCACATGATGTAGGTATCCGTCTCCATAAAGACAAACCACTTGGCGTCGGGCATTTGCTTCAAAGCCTTTTCGGCCACTTGGAGAAACTTCCACTTGTCCAGCCTCCAGCCAGGGCTGTCGCGCCCAAAAACACTATTCTGTGCATGTTTCCACTCTTCAACCTCCTCGGCCGAAAAGGCGCCTGTACCGCCCTTTTTCAAGTTCTGGTAATACACGAAATCAGGGTGTGTCGCGACGATTTCGGGGTTGATCTTGTCGAGGGCATCATAGACATGGTGGCCGGCAACGGTCTCTTCTAGATCCGAGTAGATGGCATAGTTGGGGACACACTGCAGTGTAGTGGCGAAATGGACTGGCAGTTTCTCGTGGGCCTCGTTGGCGCCAGTCTTTAGGACGACAAAAATGTCTTCCAAGCCTTGTATCTGGGCGCATACGGGGGGTCGTGGGCGGAATAACTTCTTGATCGGATTGAGGTGGTCGTCGCTTTGTTGTTGGACAGCGATTGTGTCTCGGATACTAATAATGTGGTATAAAAGCAAAATAGCAGAGACTGCGCCCAGCATCCGCCAGTATAGGCGATAGCGACTGAGGGGGGAGATTAGCCCCATTGGAGTCGAGAAAGGAGCGTACAAGAGAGCAATCAACTATCAACCATTGTCTTCGAGAAGTGAGAGGCTCAAAAATCGCAAGAGGGACAAGAAAAGAGTGAGCAGCTTCATTGATCGATCCGTCCCATCGTGTGCGGATCCAGGCCACTGATATGGCAATATACGTAGTGCCTCACCCCGAAAGGAGATGCCACATTCAGGCCCTGGCCCCTACTTACCCTGTGGTTGCTAGTGGCAGATGTGTGCTAAGAACGGATCAAGCATCGCTTACGACGCAGCAATGGCATGTTCGTCATTCTACACTAGGGGACTGACTTTGCCCGGTCCTGTGGGTGGACGATTCATTAGTGGGCTTATTTATCAATATACAACAGGGGTGATGATCTTTTTTTTTTTTCCCCCCTCCCCCCGGCCTACGGAATAGTAGATACCACTGATAGTACCCTCATGTGTAGCCCGCCAAGCCCCTGAACTCGAGGACGCGCACGTTTACTACCAGTCTGCTTCGTGGGGGTGGGTGGACGACGGGATTGGCGGGGCGGCAAATCAGCTTGGTAACCTGGAAACCATGGCAAGAAATATTGATTTCACATAACACTCCCTGGTGCGGCACCACATCAATATAGTAGCTTTGGTTTCAAGACATGTCCTTGATTCTAGGTATAGAAAGGTATAATCGTACACAAAATATAGTTTCACTCAAGAGGTAGAGCCTTCTGCATTTAACTTTGCTACCGCCGACTTCCTTCACCCTTTTGAGCTTCCCGCCTTACCAGGCAAAAGTACACCAGACGCTGTTTACCGAAAGCACGTGGAGCTCTGCGCGGTTCGTGAACTCATGAGCTCTAGAGCTCCTCTAGAAGCCCCCAAAGCTACATGGGATACCCGCCCTCACTCCACTAAACAAGGACGATCGCAAGTCTTTGAGCGATCAAATCCATCCCCTCAGCCCCCCGTCTGACCCATTCGAATCCCTGGCGCCCTGCCACCCTGCGTAAGCGAAAGACCACATCTCGTCTATCCAAAGCCGCAACCAGTGCAACCCACATGGTTGTCTGCCGTCACTAAATCAGGTGCGGATCAGTGTGGGCGAATGAATTCATCGTCCTAGCGTTCAATGGGCGAGGAATCCCTTGCCAGAAGGTCGTCTTGGATTACCATCGCCGTCTGATCTAAAGACAAGGCAGCGCAATCACGTCTCACAGAGGACAGAAACGAATGCTTTGCTTCGCAACAGCTAGGTAGCCGTCCATTAATTTTATCAGGCCATCTATCTCTTTCGCTGTGTTGCGAATGAAATGATTCAAGTTCAGAGGCCACGTCAATCTACTGGCTGGGCACGGTCAAAACCCCGCCCGTCGGAGAGCATGTCCTCTTGGTTGCAATCATTGGAGGATACATCATTCTGGTTCGGCCCTTGCTTCTTGTTCTCGGCCAAAACCAAACACGCCAATGTGCTCATGGCAGCTTGTGATGGCGTTTTGCCATTGGCCAAATAGACATCTACAACGGTAGTGGGCTGGTACCGACCATCTTTGCGGTATCCAAGATCTTGTCCCCGTTTCAGATATTCCAAAGCTTAATCCAGGCCTGCCTATTTTGGGAGAGCTCGGATTCCAGGTACCAAACAGTCTTGTTATCACAAGTGCCCGCGATAGCAACAAAAGACAACATGCCCGTGACACCTGCGGTGCAACTGACTGGGCACTTTCTTGGCAGCTGCATCTCCCACCTTCTAATAACATATCCAAGCATGTGGGAAACAAATCCCAGGCGGGCGATCGCCTCCGGACCGAAGCATCATGACAAGCGATACGATAGCAATGTTGCAATGAGTGAGACGTGTTTGCTTAAGCGAATGGGATGGCGATTTGCCAATCAAAACCTATATTACTTTGATAGACTATATTCCGTTATTTGAGAATACAACTCCTCTCAAGCCAGTTAGAAGCTGCTGTGGTTTTGGGAAATACGATCAATCCATTGTAGAAATCGTAGCTTCAAATTTTAAAGGGCGTCAACTACCTTCAAAATCTGTCACAGAAAGACGTAATTGGGAACCATGAAACGCTCAGAAAACCAAATTCGTGCAATTGGTCTGGAATTTGCAAGTAGATGCGACGACTATTTACACTGCTTTAATGTGGAGTCGAGTATACAAAACTCGACGGCTCAGCCTGGCATGGCAAGAATGTCCGCTAGATTTGTAGTAATCTCAAGACCACTAGCTTTTGTCCTGGCTGCGAGTTCGCGTACTCACGAGGTCGCCTTGTTCTCTTGGCGCAGACTCCTTCCTCGTTTTCAAAGACGTCTTTGCATTGGTGTCTTCGTGATTGGTGGCATCGTTGGAGTCGTGATTCTGTTCCCCTGATTTCTTGGACTTGGTGGATTTTCCGGTATCAACCGCAGAGTCTTCGCTCGCTGCTTCACCATCGTCATCGTCCTTGGCCTCTTCATCTTCCTCACTGGCCTCCTCCTCCTCGTCAT
Source organism: Pestalotiopsis fici W106-1 (assembly GCF_000516985.1). Classification (NCBI taxonomy): domain Eukaryota; kingdom Fungi; phylum Ascomycota; class Sordariomycetes; order Amphisphaeriales; family Sporocadaceae; genus Pestalotiopsis; species Pestalotiopsis fici. The sequence continues at coordinate 137,242 of NW_006917103.1, forward strand.
CTTTATAAACATCTTCGTCCCCATCATCATCGTCTTGATCCTTTTCTGCACCATTCTTGGCCTTCATGTCATTGTCTTCATCAACATTTTCTTGCTCTTTCTTTTGTTTCTTGTTGGCTTGCTTGCCACCCTTCTTGACTTCCTTTCCTTCCATGTTCTTGGTGTGAGGGTCTTTGGTATCATCATTCTTGCGGTCCTCGTCTGATCCACCGTCCTCCTCATCCTCGTCAACCTCTTGGCTCCCTGCCTTGCGCTTCTCGCCATGATCCTTCTCGGAACTTTCTTGCTGTTTACCATTTGAGGAATTCTTTTGTTCAATGGTGAGCTCAGAGGCTCTTTTGACCACATCATTCCCAGAGCGCTCCACATGGACCGCGGGATTGTCTGGAGATGCATTCTTCTTGATGGTATTGCCGCGCTTAGACTTGATCGCAATCTCGCCGTCATGCTTGGTTTCGGCGACCGTTCCGCCAGGAGCACCTCCTCCCCAGCTCCAGCTGACTGCGATACATTAGATCTTAGTACAAGTACACTGGAGATGTGCGCTCGTGACTATGCCTGGTGGTCTACTGTACGCGCCACAATGTGAATATCTTACCTTTGTCACCCTTCTCAGGTTCACTTCCAGCCATGATGGACGATCGTGTGAAATCTTACAAAGATTGGCGGTTGATGCAAATTCCGCGATGATAATCGTTTGGGCGCACCAAAAAACAATCGGACAAGTCGTGCAAAGGCAGGGCAATCTTGGTTTTGGACAGTCAATTTTCCTCAACTCCAATTGCGACGAGGCAGTTCTTATTGACCTTTATCAGCCGCTGACGCGGCTGATGCAATTAGACGTCCTTGTCGCGTTCCTTGCGCATCCGAGAGTCATTACATCATATCGATGAATCATTACTGCTCTAGCGGAGGTTTAGTTCTCTGGAGAACCCCGCGGCCCCTGCGTTTCTAGCCCTTCTTTACGACATGTAGTGACGGTCGCCAGATCAGAGTAAATAGATTGCAAGAAACACGATTTATACGTTCCGAGTCGATCGTAATGTGATTCAGCATCTTTTACAGTCTGCGGCCAGAAATTGGCCTTATTATGTTTCTACCAAAACCCACTTGCACTGCTTGGCATCTTACTCACAGCAAGCATAGAACCAGTTTTCCCCCATACTTTGAACTGAATTCTGCCAAACTTAGACAAATGGGTTGATCTAACACTAGTTTTTTTCTTGCAGGCCCGTGGTACATGTCACCAGAGTCGGTTGCTTTACGCCATTGCGTACTGCAAACCTTTTACTCAGCCACCCAAGGAGTCTTTCGCATTTACCGGACCGCAGCCTACCGTGAATTGTAGCACTTTGCTCATTGCCCTTCTAGCTCGATTATATTAATCAAGACATATCACTTTCTAGTCCCCATGATATTGAGGTATATCACCATGTTATCACTGCGATAGGGGCAACTCCAGGAGTACACCAACGAAGAGTATAATTCTTCTAGAATAGATAAGCCTTGGAAAATGGTTGAATAGTAACACCAGTCAGCCCAAAGCTCTGGGACGAAAGCCCAGAATAAACAGCCGGGTAAGTTGCCTTCATCCTATTTAATAAGGAAGAAGCTAGCTCAACTTCAATCAAATTGGTCCCATTTTTCAACCATTTACTTATATCAAAGTTCAGTTCCATCTGGTCCAATGGTGGAACAGATATGCCGTTTAGTTTCATACGGAATGAGCCATTGAATTTTGCAAACTTTACATAGTAACCAGTAGTGTTCTTTTCTGTAATTGTGGAAAATGTTGCAGAATATGTAGCGTTTCCAGAGGTGTCGAGGAGTTCAGGGATTAATGTCCAAGGCTGCAAAGCTTGTAGCTGGAGTTCATGACGGATCTTTTTCGTAGAGGTAAAGTCGCCATTCGCATCTTCTGGTTGCCAATCATCAACTACCAATGTCCAGTTACTCAGTTCCAAGGCTTGTCCTGGGTCATCCATTGTAAAGGTTTTCAATGTACCATCCTGTAGTTGTGCCTGGAAGGTCCCGCCAGCGGTGCTATGAGCAATCAATTGTTCCCCTGATTCGTCTCGTGCTAGTGATTCTACCGTCATGTTTGTAGCATGAAGGACATCATAAGGCACTGGCACTATCGCAATCAAGGTCGATTGTAGCGACTGGAGTTGTATTGGAAAGCTCAACCGTCCTTGCGTGATGGAGTACAGTGGCAAGACGGTGGCGTTGCCGGTCCACGGATCCAGTTGCACAGGCGCGACCAGGGAGCTTCGTATAGGGACTGAAACTGTCTGCTGTACTACTTCCGATGATGAATTACAGACGAAATAGTACATGTCGAAAGCATCAAACTCGCGCTTGATGTGAGTCAAATGTGAAGATTCATATTGTGTCGCGGGTGAAACTCCAAGTTGTGCAAGTCCAGACGCGATATCATTTCTGTCAACATTTGCCACATTGTCGAGCTTTAACATCTTTTTGATAAAAGTCGCCACAGACGTCGAGTTGATGGATCCTAGGCCAAAAGGTCGAGGAGATGACCAGTTGCCAATCAAAAGTATAGGCAGTCCAGACTCTGCATAATGCTCTAGCAGAGACGCCGTGCCAACGGTGAGTGTTGGAGCGTACCCGGCGAGCGCGTCACCGTCTACAGCAAGAACACTATAGTTTCCCGCACCTGGTGCAAGTCTTTGACCAGACACGGTCGCTTTCGGCAGATTGAGAACGCCATAGTCCACATATGTAGTTGTCCAGCCCAAGTTTGCTCCATCACTCGTGAAATACGGGCCAACATACGAGTCCTGTGCATGACCATTCTGGCGAAAGAAGGCACAATCATATTTGGCCACACCCATCCGTGCAAAGTACTGCGTTCGGCCCAGATATCCGGTAAAGTCTCCTGCGTGAAGCCAGGTGGGATGGCGAGGGCCCCAACTTTCAGAGTACCCGACGACACCATTGATGGGCGTAAAGGCTGCCCATCCCGGCCATGTTGCATTGGGTCCCCGAATGTATGAAAATCCGTGGAGCACATTCCGAGTGACCCCAGCAGCAAACTCTGGATTGACAGTACCAAGAATCTTTCTCCAGCTCGTGGCATACGCTCCTTTGGAATACGCCCCCAACTCGTTTGACAAAACATTCAAGCCAGCCATGTTTGTTGCTCCTGCAAGTGTTCTGTATTGGTCGAGTACCTTGAACCCAAGAGACTCGCCTTCCGGGATGTCGAGTCCTGTTGCCAGTCTCATGCTATCCAGACCTAGGATACCATACACCTGTGCTCTGTACAGTAAACCGCGATCTCCAAGCCATTTCTTAATCGGCTTGACATGGTAATCCTGGTACAGGTCGCTGAGTGTATCTGCATAGTCGTGTAATGCTCCCTCCCGGACTGCATCATCTGGGAAGAGAAAAAGGTATGCATTGTTTTTATACTTGGTGACAATAGGGAGGACAGTCCTAATGTCATAGCCACGACGCTGTTCAAATTCTTTCATGTAGTTGGTTGTCCAATAATTGGCACTCACCATTTCCAAAGAGTCCTCAAACAGTGCCGTTGGTCCCACTGCTAAGAGTGACTGGACTTCCGCTGCAAGTATGTTGACATCCCAGTAGTCTAGAACAGAATTACAACCCAGAGTGCCGAAATGATCCACAACATATGTTGCCGAGTTGGTATGTGGATAGTCCTCTGGCTGTTGGCCTGTACCGCGGACAAAGGCCGAGTATATAAGCCACGTTGAGTTGTCCGGGGGGTCAAATTCAATTTTGCCGTCCACCACGCTAGCTGTCAAATCCATCATGGAGCCGTACTCGAGGTAGACTGGGTTCGACGTGGAATTGCTGCGCTGATCCAACCGCCAGGCCTGTACCGCGACTAGTGTCTGAATAGTGACATTTCCTTTTGGGTTTGAGAATGGCGGGGGAACCGGGCCGGCAAAAGTCGATGCTGTGACAAAGGACTTTCCAAACACAATCTCCTTGGCGGCTGCGTCATCATCAGCACCAATAGATTGGGAACCCATTGGCCAGCTGGGACCAAACGCAGTGTCATGACCGAGGCCGAGTTTGTTCGCCTCCTCCAGAGCCGCTGTAAAGGCTGTAAGCCACGGCTCCGAACCCCAGCCGTGCGTGGTGCTCTCATAATCGATTCCCTCGGCGAGACTGTGATGAACATCCTCAATCTCGAATCCCCCAAAACCCGCCTCGGCAATCTGCACTACCTCGGCGCGGATCTCGTCTGGGTCGACGACACCGTGTGGCCACCACCATCGAATGTAGGGCCTGTCAGTCGTTGGCGGAGATGCAAAACCCTCGAGAAAGGCTGAAAATTGTGACGATGCCCCCAAGAGGCTGACCACAGCTGAAGCCACCTGTGCGCAAGTTAATTGTATAATTCAAACACCTTTCTTTGAAATAATTCCTTACCATAGTATCGAGCAGACCAATATTCAGATGCAAAAGTTGATGGTCTGAAATCAAGCTTTCCAGCAGTCTATAGGTAAGCTGTTTACTTGATAAACGAAATCGTTTTCAAGCCTCATATATATTCGTCTTTATGGCTAGCTCCTTATTGGTGGGAATGGTTGGCAGTCTGCATCGCTGGGAGAAAGGTGCAATACTCTCGTCGTTTCGTTGCATCTCGAGCCGCAATCTTGCACCACCATTGGCCTTGAGGCGGGGCCGTGTGGTCAAGATTTCGTCAATGGCCCCTGGATTTCGGTCATTCTCTGTGTACGATCTCATCGACTTGAAGATTCCACAATAATAAACCTATCCTAGTGCTTCTGCGCATGTTTTTAATTGTGTGCATGGCTATAGAGGTTCCTCGTGACTGTGAAATGTAATCATGACACATCTTGAGTCATTTTCTATATATACACGAAATACAGGACCTTTTCATCCTGCGCTTCAAGGCTTCAGCGCTCACACAAAGCCTCGGGGTGTAATAGATGAGTTTTCAAACATTATCTCCCATGTCGGGGATCGTGCCTAAGCCCAGTTCTCAAACCATCTAACAGCTTGGAAAAAGGCAGACTCCTTGCCAAATTTCTGCTGCGGGTCGCTGACATTAGCCCGGACACCGAACCCATGGCTTGTCCCACTATATAGAGCGACATTGTAGGGCTGCGTCGTATTACCCAAAAGCGCTGTAATATTGTGTCTGCGCTCTGGTGGCATCATGCTGTCGTTTTCAGCGGCCGCCATGGCGACGGGACCCTCAATCGCCAGAATCTCGCTGTCCTCTAGAAGCGATGGATGTGCAGCAAAGCTGGCGTCTACACCCTTGCCTGAGGCTGCGTACCGGAAGGCGTAGCGACCTCCAAAGCAGTAGCCAGTGGCCTGCGTAGAATGGCAAATCAGTTTTCACGCCGCTGTCATGATCCATCTTGCTCATGTGAGCTAGAAGCATTTCTTACCACAATCTTTGTTACTCCAACCGTCTCCTTGAGGTAATTGACTGCAACGTCGATAAGAGGATCCGTCGTCTCGGGACCGTGCTCTGCAAGAAACTCTGTAATGTTGAAACCGGGCTCATTCATGTCCAGCGGCGAAGGCGTGCCATTAAACAAATCAGGAGCAACGGTCAAGAAACCGGCGCGGCCAAATGAATCCGCAAGTCTATCTTGTTCATTAGACAAGAGTACTCTCAACTGGGCGTAATGGACAAGGAAATGGCCGCTCACAGTCTGTTCTGCGTCAAGTTTATGCCATAGACGTCTGTCAAATACAAGACTGCCGTGTCGGATACATTTCCGGTAATGTAAAGGTTTACTTGTATCTCGTTAGTCGAGATCTGTGGTAGTTGCTCAACACAAACGAGAATGCAATCGTCATACCTCCATCATGTACCTCTTCACGTCCGACCGAGTCCCCCTCATGGGCAATGACCGATACATCATCGACTGGGCACTTGGCTGCACATAGACCAACGACGGCCAAGAAATATAAGAGTGTAGCTTGTACGTGCATTGTTGCGATGGACAATGAAGGCGTCGGCTGGCCACACAGAGGATGAACAGTTTGTTCCTACTTTTATTTATACCAGAAAACACGGGGATTCAATTTTCAGGTTTTTCAAGTCTTGCGCGCATTGCGACCGGGAAGCTCCCTTATCCAAAAGCCTAAATCCGAGGTCAAGCCCGAGCAGGACTCTGGGCAAAATACAACATGGGCTGGAGACCTCCAAGCCAATACTGGGACAGTATCATCGTGCGCGTAGGCCAAGGATACCCACCTTGCAACGTTGACGGGGCACGTCCACCAATAGAGCCACCACGTCGATTGCGGGGTGGGCAAGTATAACGTTTCTCTAGTTGCTTTTCGCTTAGTGAGGACCCCTGAACACATTTTCCAAGAGCCGAGAGGTATGGAGGTGGCTGGCCCGTGTTCTGTCTTTGTCAAGATTTGTCATGCGGATGAACACAGAAACCTTTCACAGTTGATCGGGGCATGTGTAATCCCTAGTCTTTAACGCAAATAGAAAAGTACAAAGCAGAGATTGACGCGCCACCAAAAACCATTGGCAGATGGTATTCTTCCCAGATTTGATCCTCTAATCCTACTACCGTCATGTCAAATCATGGTGCCTTGGACTTGTGCTTGCTTCACTATCAAGCACTTTTCGCCAGCCGGAAAAGGTAATTTCTCACGCCAACAATTGTATCTTTTAATGTTGGCTTGGAGAATTCCAAAGATTCCGCGGCTTTGCTACCATCAGCCTTCCAGTGGTTGCTACGATGACCTGGATTACCCGTGGGCACTCTGCTCTTGCTATCTTCATCAAGATCTGATGAAATCAGGTAGTCACAGAGTTCCTGGTTCTCATAAGCACCATTGACGACCAGAAACCGCTCTCCACCGGCCTTTGAGGACGAGAGCGCAGAGATCTGGGCCTCGGCAAGTGACGTGACTGCTGTCCATACTAGTTGTTTCGTGTCAGGCTTGGGGTTTACTGCAACAAGACAAATATTCACTTACTCGGTACTGTAGTCTGCGGAACATCCTTCTTATCAAACATATCCCAAAGAGCCGCGTTAGTCTGGGCGAGCTCCTGAACGGTGCCGACTGAGCCATCAACAGGAGCGCCAAAGACAATGCCGGGACAAATCGTGACCAAATCCCACTTGCTCTGTTCTCTGCACAATTTCCTCACTTCGCGCTCAGCCAGCGCCTTGCTACCCTGATATGAAAGCATCAACTCGGGAGCTTTGCTGGCTTGTTCATACGTTGTCGGATTCCAGTCATCCTCTGTATATACCTTGCTAGGCAGTGATCCCGATGGCGATGGGTCAAAAACGGCCGCAAAGCTGCTGCAGTATACTAACCTGGTCACGCTCTCATTCGCGTCAGCCGCATGGCAAATGGCCTGAATCCCTAAACGGTGGTTAGTTGTTCTTGCTTGTTTACATGGGAGTCAACTCAAAAGTCCAAAATCCGTGTCCAGGTCACAACACTTTTCAGCGAGGAAAGAAACATTATTGAATACTGACCTGGACACATTGGAGAGCCGGGAGAACCAAGTCGTTTTCAAAGTCTGAGCCTGTCGTCATTGGAGGTGCTGCTAGATGGATAATAGCATGGCAATGCTGAGCTGCCTGTACAAAGGCGTCGGCCCTGGTAATGTCTGGCACCACGTGCATCGTGAGTCGCGGGTGGTTGCGATGGACTGCTTGCAGGTGTGCGGACATTTGCGAACTCTGCACGGTAGCTTCTACTTGATGCGGCGTCTTTTCGAGGAGCTCCCGGACGACATGATGACCGATGAAGCCATTGCCGCCAGTCACAAGCACCCGACCTTTGCGCTGAGGGTCCACTGGAGCCATTATATCTGCTCGGATATGCCCACGTAGGATTCGATACCTGTGTAGGTACAGACGGTGCGTATTTCGTGTCAATTACCAAGTATCAGATTAAAGCAAAAAACAAAAAAGTCCAAAAGTCATTTGCCGTTCATGTGCATACATTGACCTATTACGAAAGCATGTTCTCTACTTGCAAATAATGTTGGCAGGAGCTGATTTCTTGGCCAGGAACAAAGCGTCCGCCCGTGGGGTCGCGCTGGTGGAGACTGGAACCAACCATGTGGCAGAAGAGGTGGGCTAACGACATCATCGATGTTGACATTTACCACTACTAGCGCAAAGTGTGCACATTGGATCAGATTAGAGATCGGAACTCGTCAGGCTATCAATGGTTATGTACCTAGTTCATGGATGCGCGGATCTTATTCCTTCAAACATGATATTGCGTGCTACTCTACGCTCTGCAATTGGGATATTCTAATCTCGAGAATTCATGCCCGAGAATGTAGTATCTTTGAGGAATTGCCCTTCTGTAGGCATGCTACGAAATACCATCTTATATTATCCGTGGCCTCAAACCACATGAGCAGCTTGATGGCGATCCCGCAGCGTCAAATGGCGCCTAATTGCTTTCCCCCTTGTCTGAGAAAGGCACACACAGTACGACCTGCCGTTGTTCCCAAACTTGATACTTCAATCCGACCCGAGACAAGTACAAATTCGGAGAGCGTCTCAAGGTCTAATTCCTCAATCCCCTTTTCAATATGCGCAAAGATGCGTTCCTACGTTGCCGAATTCCGGAAACTAGCGACGACTTACCAAAGAGGTAAATACCTCCTACCGTGCCTAGTTGCCCACGATTAGGAGAGATATCAATAGACAACTCTACATGTGCACGCGACCAGGCATGTGGTAGTATTGGGTCCAGTCTAGACAACAGACTGGACCCTGATAGACGCAGGGATCTATTATTTGCTCGCGGCGACAGAATTTCCGTTTTCAAGTTGTCGAATTTTGCGAGCTCTTCCATTAGCTGGTGGGGGCAGTAGATGGTCGGCGGGCACAATTCTAGCGGTCCCTTCAGGTGGGACTTGACATGACCTTCCGGAATCAGTGCGGCCTCTCGCTCCAGTGGGAAGAGGGCCGCCCTCAATAATAGCATGCATGCATCGAGCGCTCGATAGTCATACCCGAGGCCAAGGTTCGATTCTTCTGTCTGCTTGACGAGCCATTCTCGTGTGCGAAGCACTACAAGATAAAGCCTTTAGCGGAAAGCCATGACTGAACGAGAGAGAAAAGGAGAGACATGAACATGTGTCCTGTTCCGAGTTACTGTATCACCCTACTCGGCATCGTACATTATTTCTCTCCTTTTCCCCTACTCTTGGGCTGCTCTCGACCCCTCGCCTACCTAGCTCATCAATAGAGTGTCAAGTTGAAATTAAGATTTCATGTGGTACCGACCTATAATTAAGCGTAACGGCAGGCTCCACGGCAAATTCGGCTGGGACGGGTCTGGTGCTCGAGGCTTGAAGCTACCACACCCTTCTCAGCACATTCGGGGCACATTTTCCGAAAGGCCCCCCTGGCTGAGCCATGAGCTACCCCAGAATCTGGGCTGCGCTTTCACTCAAACGAGTGAATTGGCGTTCAGCACTTGCAGGGCTAGGGCCGCATCAAGCAGAGACATGCGTCGGGTTTGTCTTTTTCTCTGACCATTTTTCATTGAGACAATGTCTGTCATGGATTTCTCCAGCGAAATTTCAAGTGAGCCCACAAGCAGGTCAATGGGCGTCTCGGATCCGCCTCGCCACAAGAGCCTCCCGAGCGTGGCCTACCTATCACAGTACAATACTACAGAGTACGACGTAAAAATAAGGCACAGGGTGCAATCCTAGGGTACGAGGTATCCATCCACCAAACCTGGGCCAAGCTCCGCATATGGAGTTTGCCAAGACGTTGTAAGACGGAAAGTCGACCTCATTGTCCAATTCTCTCCCTCCTTTTTTTCCTTTTGTTACCCAACCGCAAGGCCCAGAGGCAAGACAGCAACCTTAGCTGCACCCGCCGGTAGTTTTCAGCAGCGCCCAGCAATCTGACGATGCTTCTTGCCAAGGCGCTATCGAAAGGATGGCTGCTTCCTCTTTGAGCTCCGCAACCGAAGCCCCGTTGGTTCGTTGCTGTGCTGGTTGATTCATTCCTCGGTCCCTCGTGGCTCGTTCCTCTCTCTCGACGCAGAGTCTCACTGCCTACCTAGGTAGACGGTCGCGATCCGTAAAATGGGATTTGACCAAACCTTGCAAGTGGGTAGCAGCTGGTTGGTTCTATTCTAGCCCAGACTCTATCTGCATTTAGGAAAAATGCCAAGATATTCAGCAGGTAAGGCGAGGTCGACCACTTGTTCCGTGTCTTTACTACCCTCGTGATCTGTCCAGTCTCGATGCTCACGGGCTGACTGACTCTCTTCTCTCCTTTGCTTTGCCGTCATTCTTTTTGCTTCTCTCATCTCCTCATGGTCCTGTTCACTTGATGTTCTTGGGTGTGAACTTTGCATATCTGCTCTTTGTTCCAGTCACGTATTTCGCTTTCGTACCTTGATCTTTACCAAGAAGCCTACTCGTCGGCAGTCTCGAGTGCAGCGCCTTGGCTGCTACGTCGGCCACCTCTAGACGCAGTCGACTAGACAACCCAAAGATGATATTTTCAAACTTGTGCTAAAACTTTGCATTGCAACTCGGACTGCACAGGTCGGCAGGTTCCTCTCCTCAGCCTACTCCGCACACCTACAAGCCCAACAATCCAGACGAGGCTTGGGAGCGCAGCACCATGCTTCGCGTACGCAGATACCGGATCTACATGGTCCTCGCGGCTGTCGGTCTCCTCCTACTCTACCGCATGACCCAGGACACAGATTGGGAAGCACTTTCTACCAGACCCATTGATTACACATCCGATGCCGGCTCGAAATTGGCAACCGGCTCGAAACTTGAGACAGAACAAGATGGCCCCAATGGCGGCTTGGGCATCCAGCGTAAGCGACCACAACAAAAGCCAATCGACGGAAAGGAGCAGGGAGAAAGTATAGTAAAGATTCCAGAGCTCCGAGAACCAGAGGAAGGCAAGCAGGTTGATTACACGCTGCCCACGAGCACTTCCAAGGAGCTAAATGCAAAGCCCACCGAGGCTGACGACAACAGCACAGACAAGAAAAAGGCAGACTCGGAAACCAAGACTACCGATACACCTCAAGTTGTCATACCTAATAGAAAGACGCCGCATCAGATTTGGGCAGAGGAAGCCGAAAAGGAACGTCTGGAGCAAGAGCTTCTTGATGCTGAAATCAAGGACAAGCAAGGTTTTGTAATCACCATTACAACAAAATCGACTTCCACCTCGACCATTCATTGGCGTAAACCTACAGAGGTATTTCCGGTAGCGCCCGAGTCTCTGCTGACTCTCCCGACGGGCAAGCCCAAGTCCATACCTCGAGTTCAATATGCATTCAAAGACGAGTCGGAAGCGGCTCGACAGGCACGCGAGGGCCGTCTGTCAGTTGTCAAGAGCGAGATGCAGCGGGCTTGGACTGGGTACAAAAAGTACGCATGGATGCATGATGAGCTATCGCCTGTATCGCTCAGGTTTCGCGATCCATTCTGTGGTTGGGCTGCCACCCTTGTTGATGCGCTCGACACTCTTTGGATCATGGGTATGAAGGAAGAGTTTGCCGAGGCCGTCGAAGCGGTGGGCAAGATTGACTTTACCACATCTCCACGAACCGAGATACCCGTCTTTGAGACGACTATTCGATATTTGGGCGGCCTGTTGGGCGCTTATGATGTCAGTGGCGGAAAGCAAGGAGGTTACGACATTCTGCTGGACAAGGCCATTGAACTTGCGGAAATTCTCATGGGCGTCTTTGATACTCCCAATCGCATGCCTGTCCTGTATTACAATTGGAAGCCAGCCTTTACGGGAAAAGCCAGACGCGCAGGATCGAGCGTAAGCGTTGCTGAATTAGGCTCACTGCTCATGGAGTTTACGCGGCTCGCCCAGGTGACCCAGGACAATAGGTATTACGATGCAGTGGCACGTATCACAGACGCATTCGAGGAGTGGCAGCTCAGGCCAAACGGGACCGATATTCCTGGCATCTTTCCCGAGCATGTAGATGCATCGGGCTGCAACAAGACGGCCGCTCAGAATGCTCAGATGAAGTTCACCGCCGAGCAGGAGGCAAACGTGCAGAGTGTGCTCGATGCGCCAGATGATTACACCGGCCAAGAGTATACACACAAGTCGAGATTCGCAAACACCATGAACACAGTTCCCGACCTGGCACTTTCTGACAAGGCCGACAGGCTCGGTACACGCAAGACTGGTTCAAGGAAGCGGACCGTTGACATTGATGTGGACTCTGACGAGGACCTCTATGACCACCCATTGACCGTCAACACTGGTTCGACCACACAGACAAAGAAATTCACAGCTCCTTTGATACTCTCGGCACCCAATCTATACCAGCAAATGGCTGCCGACAGAGTGTCTGCTGAGCCATACACCATTCCAGAGTTCACCGATGTCTGCTACCCGCAAGGTCTGACGGCTGGCAGCTGGGGCAGGAACACTTTTGGTATGGGTGGTTCTCAGGATTCGACATACGAGTACTTTCCAAAGCAGTTCCTTCTCTTGGGCGGGTTGGAACCAAAGTATGAAACCATGCATCTCAAGGTTGTTGATGCTGTCAAGAAATGGCTTCTTTATCGCCCAATGGTCCCTGACAACCGCGATATTCTTTTTAGCGCCAAGGTCACCACAAACGGAATCACAAGTAAAGACCCGATCAGTGAGTTTGAAGTGACACACCTGACTTGCTTCCTTGGAGGCATGTTTGGCATGGCTGGAAAGATCTTTGAAGAGCCTGTCGATGTTGAAATTGCCAAGAAGCTCACAGATGGGTGCGTCTGGGCATACGAGAACACCGCAACAGGAATCATGCCCGAAGGTGCGACCGTAGTGCCCTGTGCAGATACAGGTGACTGCAGATGGAACGAGACACTTTGGCATCGGTATCTAGATCCCATGTGGGATATGCGAGAGAAGCAAATCGATGACTACTACAAGCGCAAGGCCACAGCAAAAGCCAAGGCTGAAAAGGAAAAGCTAGATGAGCTACGTCGAGAGGCAGAGTCTGAGCTAGATGACGTGTCGGACGCCAATGCCAAGTCATCAGAGTCTCTTGATATTGCCGATCTGGCCGAGATTGCAGACGAAATGTCGGCCAAATCGGACGCCATGGCAGACGACAAGTTCCTAGCAAAGAAGAAGACAAAGAAGCGCGATTTGAATACTAACCCGGACCAGCTCGAAACCAGCTCCAATGACAATACACCCCCGGCCAAACCATCCCAAAAACTGGCATTTGAGGATCCAATGAATGATATCCTCGTTGCTGGTGGATCTGGGCGTGTTGGGAAGCCGATGCGGAGTAGTGCAGCGCAAGTGTCCCTGCAAGACGAAGAAGAGGACAGAACCAAGCCAGATCCTGCCAGGCCGCTCACTCATGAGGAATATGTAAAGGCACGACTCGAGAACGAAAAGATTCCTCCTGGGTTCGTGAGTGTATCGGCAAAGCACTACATCCTGCGGTAAGCCTTCCTCCCTTGTTCGTTACAAGACGTTTTCTGACTACTTCCCTGCAGTCCCGAGGCTATTGAGTCTGTCTGGTACATGTACCGCATCACAGGTGACACAACATGGCAGGAAAAAGGTTGGAAAATGTTTGAATCCATCATTGCTGCCACGCAAACCGAACACGGTCACAGCGCGATCACCAATGTTCTCGTGCCGGGCTCAGACAAGGACGACGCCATGGAGAGTTTTTGGTTTGCCGAGACCCTCAAGTATTTCTACTTGCTCTACTCGACCCCTGATGTCATAAGCCTGGACGAATGGGTACTGAATACCGAGGCACATCCGTTCAAGAGGCCGTTGCCGTCGGCTTGAAGCCCATCTCGACACGTACCAGTACTCAGCATGACACAATAACCCAAGCACAAAGCTGACAGCAGCCTTAGAGCTCTTGAACATGGGTACATACCTCCCAGGTAAAAGCAATGTTGACAAGGGCCAGGATTAGAGGCGGCACACTTTATTTCCCTTGTGCATCGACATGCATGCATGCGGGCCAGAGATAGTGCGTACCTACCTGATTAGATGCAGCGCCCAAGACATGTCAATGGATGATATGGAGTGCATCTGCAGGCTGCGAAGCATTACTCTTGCTTGTCGTTCTGCAGGTCCAAGGAAGTATAATCTAGGCCCATGGTCCGTCAAGGAGCAAGCCAGGGCTTGGACAGCCTCAACGGCCACTCTCCAGGCCATTCTGTTTGCTCCATTTACCAAAACGGTAGAGCATCAAGTCACTTTGAAAGATCGAGTGTGAAAAATGCAAAAGTCTTGATTAATGAGCAATATCTTTTTTTTGTTTCGCAGAAAATATCAAAATGACCATTTAATTACATGATGACCTGTGTAGTAGGACAACCAATTGTAGAAACACGATTGACCACATTCGTCCAAGTCTACAAACTGCTTTCCAAATTTACATTGCAATTCTCGCAGTCTCTCTCTCGCATCGTCTATCGTGGTATCCATGTGTCGTTGCAGCATTCCATTCATTAGACCGTTTTCCTCTCGTCAAGTCTGGTGGAGCAATCAAACAAGTGTTTGACGCGCAGTGCAGGATAACCAGGGCTTGAGCGTGCGGGAAAGGCCAAGAATACCAGTATCGAGAAATTTCCAAAAGTGCCATTACCCCAACTCCATTTCCCATATGCTATTGTTTCCGTGTTTTCCCTCAGGAGACGGTGAGACTGGCAAACATCCGTTTGCGTCGGTGCAAATCGGATCAGTCTCAAATGTCTATTGCCATTGATGCCAAAAAATCATCTCCATATGCACTAAAGGGAGCTCCTTGGTCTATGTGCCATCCATACAATTTCGTGTTCCGCCACCATGACGTTTGTCCAATGTCCTTGGCCTCAAGGCCTGATTATGTTTAGGAAAAATGCAAACTCATCATCAATCAGCCATTCGTGTCAATACTCTGATACTCAGAATCATGACCAGGAGACCGATTGTGACAATGATGAGCAGCGTGAAACTGAACCAGCCCATGACCATGGCACTTGTGCCTACGCCTGACAAGACGCTGCCGTTGCCAAAGTCTTGAGCAATGATGCTTGCCGCCACGGATGCCGTATGTTGCCACAGGACCGATACCAGGACAAAGATGCTGGCAATAAAGATGATGGCGAGTGCAATCTGAGAGACTGGTCTGCTGGGGAATGGCTTGATCTCGCGTACGCTGTCCTCCGAGTCTTCCTCCTCGTGCCATCCGGGAAAGGTGGCTAGAAGCAAGAAGCAGATAAAGGCAAAGATGATGGCAATGATGATCAGGTATGGAAACACAATCATGTCTTTGAACTGAGACGCCAACCAAATCAGGTTCAGAGGATCCTGGTCCACGGAAACCTCATTGGCGAGCGCGGTCGCATTGTTGGAGCAGAGCCAAGATCCACCGTCGGGATTGACGCAGATACCAAAGTAGCCTACACGTGCTTGGAGGTGGGCCGAGCCAACAATGTTGCTAATGGCTTGATAACCATTGTAGTCGACCTGTGCAGTGTCGGGTGTCGGCGTGTAATCCGAGTAGTACAGAGAGAGCAGGAATATGTCTGGTATCAGAGGGGAGGATGACGAGCATCCTGCGAGTAGTAACGCTGCATCTAGAGTCAGAGAGAGATGTTCATGAACTGGAAAGATAGTCACGTACATAGCAAGATGATGGCAACTGCTATTAGAATCATCAAGACATGATGATATCCGAGGAATGGCACCCATCCTAAGGAGCAACAGTCAGCAATCAGTCATCGATTCTTGCATTCCAACCAGCAAAGGTGTTATACTTACGATACCAGCCCACTTGGAATCGTTCGCCTGCCATGGCAACGTCTGATTCTTATGAATCTGTAGGTTGCCTATTCCACCACGGCCCAGTTGCCTGAGCTATCGATTCTTCGCCGTCCCCCGCTAGATCGGAGTGGCGGTTGGGCAATGACTCGACTGTCAGCAGTGGCTGTATCACGTTGTCGCGCTGGGTAGCGATGCGATGGAATGCGTCGAGTTCGCTCGACCTTGATCTCGCAGCGGGTTGTTGGAATGCGCTGTCTCAGCGATCAGATATATAATGCGGGCAGAGGACGATCAAATCAATGATCGGATCGTGGTTCCTGCTTGTTAGAGATTCCCAACAGTGAAGCGGCTGGTGGGGATGGCGGGAGAGGTGAGGTAAGATGGTGGGTGGATCTTGGTGTTTGTGTATGAATGTGTAAATGAGTTGCTGGTGCAAGATGAACACTTAGTCGGATTGATGACAATATCTCCTTCAACAATATGCAGAAAGACGAAAAAAGACAAAGAAAGAGTATCTGTCGCGAAGAGTGGGCGAATGGATGGATGCTAGATACAATTTCTTTCTCGGGATCGTGGGTGGGCGCAATCGCAGGAACGAATTGATGCGGTGGCTGGGAATGGTGCCTGGCTTGCTTGATTGATAGATGAACGTCTGCGCTTTGCTGGCTCGTTGGGTCTGGGACTCGACAGGCAAGAGAAAAAAATGGGATCTGCGACAGCTCGAGATGGGTTAGATGGGATAAATGTGCGCATCTCATTGGTCTAGCCTCTCGCATTTTCAGTGTCGCGACATGATCCGTCTCCCAGCCATCGCCTTTTTGTTGACTTGGGCTCCGTTGCTACGGGGACCCGCTCAATGCGATTGACTGGGCGGAGCTGGGGTAAGATCTGAGCAATCGACTACATTAAGGTAGGCGGGGGGCGGGCCAAGCGGGCTGAGCCCCCCCGCTACTGGCAGACTTTCCATGGCTTCCTGCCATTGCCTGTCCCCTGCGTTAGCGCTACTCAGCTGCTAAATCAACAGACGCTGCGCTCGTTTAGGCTCATTATATCCGCTTTCGAAACCTCCTAGCGGCTAGATCGTTCTTTTAAGCTACACTGGACGCATACAGTGGGCAAAGTGGTTCTGGCATGGGCACTGACCGCTGACGGGCGCCATTGAATGACGTCGCGCGCTTCCTTGTATCCTGCTTGGCTTCTTGACAACACACAAACGAATCCCACCTCCCTAGACGATGCCGTAGCAACCGTCAGGGTCTTTTCCTGTTCTACGTGTAACCAAGACAGATTCGAACATCCTTACAATTTCAAATTCCATTACAACCCAGATTACTAGGTGATAATTTCGCTCTTATAACTCCACGTCATCCCAGGTCTCGTCGAGTGCCACTTGCCCAAACAACTTGACCTTGAGAGCACACGACAAACAAAACAGTTGCCCTGGCATCGGTATCAGACTTGGCCCGTCTATTGTCACCATGCTCTTGGAAAAGACGTACTTGGGAGGAATGGTCCTTGCTTTCCTAGGCCAGAACTGCAAACTTGTGGAGCTTACCGAACGCAGTAGGACGGCCACAAGTCAATGACTACTTCATCAAGTGGCGCCCATCTATATCGAAGGTTGACTTTCTCCTACGCCAGAAAGGTCAGCAATACCCGAATTCGGTAAACTACTTGACGACAGAAGTCTATCATGGGTACAAACAGCACAGAGAAGCACTTGTTGACCCACGCAGGCTGCCCGACGAGAGATGATGCGTCGTCTTGCAACAGTCTAGGTCCTTTTGGGTTGCAATAAATAATTCCCATCACGACTCGTCTCAATACGCAATGTGATTTCTGCCCAGTCAAGGCCCGCTATCATTAAATCACACAGTCATTGTCAGCCATGCCTGCTACCTACCAAGCGATGCCTATTGGCTTCATGAGACGACACGCATCAAGAATGGAGGGAAACATGAAACACGCAGCAAGAGATGGCTACCGATGGTTCCCGACCAATTTTTACAGCCGCAGCATATGGTGCAAGAATAATTCCTAGGCCTTTGCGCCAGCATAGCCTACTTTTAGGTATGTAGACAGTGAAAGCATCGAGCCCGAGGCAAGCAAATGTCAGTCGGCGGGCCTCGTCTCAAGACTACGAGACATCGCCCAGTGCAAGCTTACAAACGACGCATGTGCTCATGCATAATGCGAAATGTAAAACGCGCCAGAGAGACCATCATCCTATTCATCATCCGACTCTTGCCCGTAAAAAAGGAATCATTGCCTCGATGGGAGAATACTAAGGTATCTAACTCTCCGCAGTCCCAGATGCCTTATCTAGTCAGGCTGGGAAGAATAACTCAGCAGACTATCGAGAGAAGCTCGCCACGAGGCCAAACAGATGGTGCTCGATTTGTGCTGTGGAAGAAATAACGAATAACACAATTGAAAATGAGGGAAACTTTGCTTCAGACGATTGTCAAATCATGGCAGCGTGATTCAACCCTGGAACGGATGCGCGTTACGCAGCGCATCGTACCACTAGGGGAGCATCTTCCTGCATCTCCCAATAATGGTCTCAAGCGCGGGTTGTTGCCCTGTCTACGTTCCTGGACTGGCAAGCACGCCTCGCCTTCCCATCCAGCCGTGGCTTGCAATGAATGTTATTGGATCAAGGCTGGGGAACCATGTGTTCAGGACGCGTCAGAGTTCATCACCGCATTGGCGAGTTCATTGTGTCAAATAGTATTAATATGTCTAAGATTCTAGTGTGCTTCTTGCCAGGAGAGTTGTTTCTCCTGAAATTTGTCCTTGGGGACGGGTATCTTTCCATGTTGAAATCCAACAAAAACAAATCTAACATCCAACTCCGAGTTCCCAGGCCCAGCCTCAGTTCTATGTCTATTTTTCATCGCAGGTCTTTTTTCGAGTTCTGTGCATCTTGTTCCTCTACAAGTCTGGCACGTCCTTGAACCAAGGGTGCTCTAATGCTTTCTGTGCGGTAATACGCTTTCTTGGGTCAAAGTTGGTCATTTGCCGGATGAGGTCCTTGAAGTCCGCATCCAAGACATCGCTCTTCCACATGGAAAAGGGTCGGCGTGGGTTTGACTCCCCAAACGAGTCGGCCATTCTGGTAAAGTTTTGCTGCCATGGGTGTCCGCGACCCAAGTAGTTTAGGAAGCTGTCGAAATCATCCCAATCTGCAAAGTGGGAGATTTGCTTCTCCAGAATGGCAAAGCTTAAATCAGTGGACTGAGGCAGGTCCATCCAAAAGATAACCCTTCGTAACAAAAGAAAGATGGACTATGGGGCTTGTTAGTTGATGCTTGATTCTAATGGGATTTCATGGCCAAACTCACAACAATGGCAAAGGAGAAAATGTCAGTTGGCTTGCCGATGGCGCCCTTGACATGAGCTTCGGGGGATCGCCACCAGTGGTTACCCACTTGCAGACCCTGCAGCGCCTGGGCTGGAGGAATATGAGTAGCGTCCTCGAGATCTGAGAGCTGAACCCGGTCGACGACCACGCCCTTGTCGGTCTCATGGTAGTCAACCATGATGTTGTTTGCCTTGATGTCCAGGTGGGCAATGTTGTGCGCATGCATGGCTGCCAATCCTCGGAGAGCATCTCTGAGTATGCGTTTTTGCGTGGCCAGTGGCATGGGCTTCCACGCAAAGTTCATGAGGTGATCGGTAAGGTATTCATTGACGAACATTTTCTGGCCGGGAATAGTATCGTAAACCGCCCTCAGATAGGGGCTCGTCGACAGCTTGGGCTGCAGTGCCAAAGCATAGTTGTAGTCGGAGTCAAAGAGGCTCTTGAGTACATAGCGCTTGTGGTCCGCCTGTGCCAAGTATACAAATCGATTCTCCCTGTCCTGGAGGACTCGCTCAATGGTGTAATTCCGACCGGACCGTCCTTGCAGGCTCGCACCGACAAAGTTTGAAGAATGTAAAGGCGTCGGGGGCGAAATGGCTGTAGCAAAGCCTTGCGACCGACCGGTCGCTACCTTGAGAGCGACATCAGGGCGAGGAATGCATGATCGTAGCGCAGGAGATCTCGCAGATTGTAGAGATGGTAGTGTAGCCTTTAGTGTTGAAGAGGCAGTTCGCAGTTGCATAGTATCGGGTGTTCCGAGTTGTGTGTGTCCGCTTGTCCCTGTCTATTGCAAAACGTGTATTGATTATAATAAAGATGTAAAGTCTAGAGAAGATCCAAACGACGACAGGAATGTCCAAGAATGAGTTGCAAATAAAACAGAGAATGGGAAATTGAATAATATTAGAAGCCAAGTCAGACTGGGGGAGACTTCCTTTTCCTACTTTCGACTAATATGGAGATATTGGCCACTTGACCGCTCGCCGCTCGGTGTAGGGAAGCGCGCAGGGACTTCTAGCGTCTCGGTACCCAGAAAAAAAATCCATTGCGCTCTTGGCGGAAAGCGTGGGGGATACCAAGGTACATAGTAGGGCAGATCAGCAATGGACATTGGACAGCTCCAGTGGGTTTCAGAGATTTACGGTTACGGGAGCCAATCGGACAAGCAGCCTAGAACATGCCGGGTTATTCTGCCAATGCCACACACTCAAAGCAGCGGCACGTCCAGGCCATCACAATTTTTAGGAACGCGCGCACCTTTTCGAGAACCAGTTGCCAAACCCAGCGAGCAAGCTGACCAGGTGCTGCAAGATGCAGCAAAAAGGCCCAGGGGAGCGGGTCCAGAACGCAGCAGCCCAGGGCAATCAAACAATCCCATCCCACGCCTAAATGCAGGACAAAAAGGCCAAAGAGCTCCAGGCCTTTTCTCTCATTACTCTGTAGTATAAGTATTTAATTCATCTTGCTTTATAAAGAAAAAGCATCCTCGAAAAAGAAAACGACGAATGGATAGTGTAGACACCTCGTGGATCCCCTTGGCCACGCCGCTCTTTTTACACTCACAGGATACGAAACAGCGATGGCGCTCATCAATCAAATGGGCCCACGTGCTGACTCGAGGCTATAATTGGATATCTCTCACGGGCACATTCTAGAAAACCTTCAAGGTAGTCGATTGCCGCAAACACGGGATCTGACAGTCTGAAATGAAGAAGAGACTGGAAGATGTGGGGGTCCTCAACAGCAGCAGAGGGACTCCCACCCAAGCAGCTTGACCGCTCCCTTCACCTTTGGCCCCTGTCCGTCCTTCACCTTGCGACGTCGCAATCTGCCAATTTCGTGGTTCTTAGCGAGGCGTTCACCTTTGCGTGCCGTCCTTCTCAATGGTTCTAGGCGTTACCCCCGTGTCCGGGGATGGCATCCGCATTTCAACAGACACATTGCACATTGCAACAGAAAACAATTGAGATGAGCCTTTCGCATAGGTCCATGGGCTTATTGACCTGCTTTACGCCACGCAAACCAGTCCCCAGTCTCTATCTGCAGGGTGACTGACCTGCTGACCTATTGATTTTTTTTTTCTCCCTTCCCTCCTCCATTCCTTCCTCTGTATGCCTGTACTTTGTACGAAACTGCAACTGGGTTCGTTTTCCGACCATGTAGCAAGCACAGCACGCCAGGTTCAATGCATCTCTTGTGCGCAGTTCATACTTTTCTCGAGCGTCGAGCTTTGCTTTGACTCTGCATACAACCTGCATAACTAGAATCCTTTTTATTTCGTACCAGCAATCACATTACTCAGGCGCCGCGACCGGCAGCCGATCGAACCGCGAGCTATTTCTTACACACAGCCTGTGCAGCGTGTTGGCGTGCAGACAGATTGGCAAACTGCTGGCTGCCCTATTGTCACTGCAGCCATTAAAGCCGAATCAAATCCGATACGCGGTATTGTGGGTTTTCTATGGGTAAGAATTGGAAACGAAGCAACGACAGTCGTCACAAATTCTTGATTTGTTGAATCTCCGCAACTCCGGGGGAAAGATCGACGAGATCTTCATCCCGGCGTGGCGGGTACATTCCACAAAGCTGTCTTGCCTATCGTGGCTGAACTGTCTGCACTTGCCTGATCTTGTAGCTCGGCCCGCGACATTGGAGGGTCGTCGTGCTTGTCCAAGATGGGCCCGTTCTCCAACTATACTAATTCATGGTCGCGAACTTTGAAATCTCTCTGTATGTACACTATAGTGTATTCCGCTGATGCTTGATCTTTTCTTCCGAGGGTGTGGACCCTTGAATTTCAAAGATTGCACTAGATTGGAGAGCCGAATCAGGACCCTGATCTTCGTTCTTGCAGCTTTGGCTGCCAAACAACTCTGGGCCTACTCGGCGCACTGGACTCACTATACTAGCAGACTACCTACCCACGCTGACACTGGCGACCGTGAGTCAAGAGGGACACTGTTGAAACGTCATCCCACCTAAGCCGTGGAAAGATTGGTCGGGTAGACGGTCCATCAGACTGCCAATTGGTCTTGCTTATCGTCGCTATGGCTGGTTGGATCGGCATTGATATCCACAATCGTATCGTTCAGACGCCGGATGCAACATTGAAAAACCAGCAGCTATTTAATGTTAATGCCTCTCGCCGGTCGGCTTCTCCAGGTGGGTATACCCAATCAAAGTGGTGGTTACTGATGTAGGTAGGCATAAGCTCAAGGCCATGTTTGTCAGGCACTTGGTGTCGTGCTTTTCTGGCCCCATATATTGACTGATCAATATGGCATGACATATCCAGTATTCCTAGCGTAAAATATGGAACATGATGCATAAAGCTACACTACATCTTTCGTCGTCTCACTCGAATAGTATCACGCAATGGAGGCGCTATATGCCCAAAGAACCATTGATTCCCCGGTCGCTTCGAGATTGGCTCAATCTCATAGTGCAAGAGAATATGAGCAAGCGCAATCTTCAACTGATTTGCCGCAAAGAATCTCCCCGGGCTGTCATGGTTGTCAGGGTTTGATCGAATACTAGGTAGTTTGTTGAGTAATGTACTCACCAAGCATGCGAACCATGGCTAAAGCCCATGAATTTGTCGCTCGTGGTGACAAGAGCCAGAGGGCTCTCACTCCTCGATCCCACAAACCGGAACGCATCATATGTGCTGGCGCTCTTGTAGATACTGTCGTCGTGATGAACGCTGTAGCCTGAAATTCCTACTTTGGTGCCGCAGGGAATTCGCGATCCATTCGGTAGCGTTACACCTTTGGGAGCTACAACCATTTTCATGATGCCCCGCTCGATGAAGCCGTTGAGTCGCAAGCTCTCCCGTAAAGAGGAATCAATGTGCCTCATGCGAGCAAGACTTGACTTTGACCATCCTGCTTTCATCGTCTCATTGACCACCTCTTGGCGCATTAAATTGCATGTCGATACACAGTTGGATGTGGCAGCGATATCAAATATGCAATTAGTCAATGTAATAACTGATGATTGGATGGCCGCAAAGCAGAGCACTATGAAACGGCACGAGATGACTTTGGGGTCCAACTCTTCCAGAGAAACAACAGGCCGGTTCAGGGCATGGTCAATTGCCCATTGGATATAGTCATTCTACCAATCATGTTAGCGACTCGATTCGAATGATAACTTGTGATACATACACAAGGTTCTTGGTCAAATGTAGACAACTTGTCGGCACAATGGATCTTGTTGATTCGTTCTTTAATTATGGGCATGATATATCGACAGCATTTTTGATACTGCAAATAGTCATAATAGGTGACAAAAGGAGCAAACAGACTACGTCTCATTAGTAAGCCATTAAATAACGCTACACGAAGTTGTCATGTAACTCACGGTCTCAAGAATGATGGAAAAACACTCAATGCTGCGGCAGAGAGCGCAACATTCCTGTTAAAGGAGCTACAGGCCCCGAGAAAGTCCTGGTCATGGCACAGGGGCTGCCCAATGAAGACGCGAGTTGACAGACGTGCAATCAAACTCAGCATACTTTCATACAATTTCACTTCTCGCCAACTTCCTGCGTCCGAACCCCAAAGGTCTTCGAGGCAGGCCCGAGTTTCATCCACCATTTCCCCAGTAAAAGTGCCGAGAAGCTTTGCGAGTTCATGATTGACCACCTCCATATGTACCGGATTCTTTACCAGATTTGCGTGAAAGAAAGTGTGCTCGGCCTGGAGGAATTGACGGTTTACGTGCTCTTGACTCAAGACGGAGTCAGGCTGTTGGAGCAGCCACTGCAGCTGAGAACGGGGAAGAATGACTTGATGGCCATTAATGAAATACGGAAGAACATAGGCCTTTTCGTTTTTGGAAAACTGTTCCCGTGAGTCAACGCATGAATTATGTTTGGAGCCTGCTCACGCACTTGGTTGTAACCTTCATCAAGAAGGTCCTTGAGATTGAAAAAGCTGGCCAAATTTGCACGGATCCTTGCAATCGGGGTGACATGATTACCCATTCCTACCCACGGCAGAGTGTTGGGCAGACCATGACTTGAAATCAGACGCCAAATCAAGTGGGCTAGTACAACCGTAGGAATGACCAGAAGAATAATTGTTAAGACTGTCGCCGATGGGGCAAATGTTATCAAAGTTATGATTGCCATTTTTTTTTTACTACAACCTAGGCTTTTTCAGAGTCAAGTTGATTGCCAATAAAGCTCAGTTCATGTAATATCAATGAGATTTCGGACGGGATTCAGCAAGGAATATATATATGACACAGGAGAAATAGTGTCGTCACCTTTATGGTTGCTCCATGCATGGCAGCATCGTGGTTGGGAGACAACAGTCGATCCTGGTTCGTTATTAACATGGATAGATCCCGCCGGATAGTCAGTGTCGACGATAACTAAAAAGAAGAGCTATCATCACACAAAGTCACATCTGAAGAAGAGACCTGACCGGTTCCGGACCAGGGGTCCTCGGTGCAAGACGGGAGCAGCCGCTCATGGCGTTCCCGGTTGAACAAGGATTTTAAGCAACCATGGAAAGCGCTAATCCCTACAAAATATCTGAAAAGATATTTTGCAAGTGTTGATTGTCCATGATGGTGTCTTCAAGAAGAAGGAACAGGGAAAAAGTCATTCTTCTAATGATCTGGGGGCGACTTTATCAAGGACTATTCCAAGGCCCGCGTCTCGAGATTCCAAGGTGAAAGACACGAGGTTTCTGAGAGCATAAAGTTATGTGAACAATACTATTGTGCCTCGACCAGATCATTGAATGCGCATATTCCGTCGATAAACAGAATACAGTCAAGAGCATGATCAACCCTGTCGTGGTAGTTCTTGCCGGAAAACGAGAATATCCCTAGAAGGATCCAAAATACCAAGAACATTGTATGCAAAGGTTTGCTTTTCAAAGTCACATCAGGCTCGGCTCCAGACAATCATCGGACTTGACTGCTCTCGTGACGTGCCATTGCCACCTCAAGAGATACCTACTAAGCGAGCTGAGCTGTCGTGGATATACACGGTAACAAGTGGGTATTTGCTCTCACAAGAGACTACTAATTCTAATCACCGGATTGGGAAAAAATGCCCTGGATGGTGACACGACTAGATACTTATCTTCAGGTCGCGCCCAAGAAGGGAGTGTTCTGTAAAGGTCGTCATGTCTGAGCAGAAAACAACCAATGGCAAATATGCCCTAATAAGCCCAGCCTGCTTACAAGCAAATAATTTACTTGTTATCTAACATCAACCGTGACTTACGGGTGGTCTCACTGTCGCGAGTTCATGGTCGGCCGAGACAATAATCCCTACAGATGTAGAGAGATATGACAGAAATGAAGCGATCTGTGCGAGTGGCTCAATAAAGAAGTGTACACTCGGAGCCTAGGTAGTTATTCGCGATTCCATCCCAAATTGGCAATTTTTTTTTTGGAGCAATGTGCCTCACGCGCATCGGGCGGATGATGGATCCGTCTCCCGGAAACTTATAAGTGATAGATGATGGGCGGTGAATCCAATCCATCGGACTCCAATTACACCGGTTCCAAATTAGAAATTGCCAAATGCTGACAGAATCATTCAGTGTCCAGAAATAAAAAGCAAGTCTACCGCGTGTCAAAGTCCACTTGTGGCTTAGGCTAGTAAACAGCTTGGCAACCTCGTCTGATATTCGTGCTATACTACCATAACTTCGGCCGCAGTAGAGAGGTTGTCGCCTGATTTGGCGTAATGAGTGGGTTGAGCTGAGCTGGGCATTTCCATGTTTTCCTGGCAAAGGCATTCTGCTTTGCCACAAGCTGGGAATGCAATGATGCTGCATCATATCGCCATGGAGAATATATTTCAAGGTAGATGGCACAAAGTTCTCGGATTTGAAACAAATTTCAGGATCAAGGACCTACCAATCTAATCATACCGGAGAAGAATAATGAAATCATTCATTCGTTTGACCTCTTTTGCGGGCCTCTTCGCAGCTGGCTTGGCTGGCGTATCGCCCGAGGCAAGAATGGCACCCCGAATTGTATCTGGCCTTCTCACGGCCGTTGGTGATCTCGGCAACGCACCCCCTCCAGACCTGCTGTGGACGCTTGATCCATCTGCCGAGTGTACTGATATCAATCGAGGCAAACTACAATGTTGCCGTGGATCCTTGGCTGGAGACCTTCCAATCGTTGTCTTTTTGGCCGCCGTGTACGGCTATGAACTGAATCCAAACGATGTCAACGGCGTAATTTGTTAGTAAAGTCTACTTTGTGGTCAGCGCTATCTGCATAAACTCGGCAACAAAAGAGCAATAGACCCCGAGTCTCCAGAGATGAAGACAATTCGCTAACCAATACGGATCTCTGGCCCAGGTGATTCCGAGTTAGACGAGTGTCCCGGCGTTAAGCTCTGTTGCCAGGTCACGGTTTTGGTGAGATATCTCGTTCCCGCGACAGTTGGCCGACTTAAGCCTCCTTGGCTAACATGTCTCTTTCTAGAATCCACTCCTGTCACTCTACTGTCAAGACTATGGTCCCCAAGGGTCAAGATGATTTCTTCATAAAATTGAGTTTGGCGTTCTAGTCCGTGGACCTTTTGTCTCTTCCTCTCTATATGCTTGCCATGCGTGCGTTGGTACATATTCGTACATAGTGATACAATAGTGCTCAAGATGCGTCTTTTCCCAGCTTCCTGTTACTCCGAGGGGTGATACCCAGTTGTACAAGAGTGAAATATCACTCTCTGTATTGTACACAATATGATGCAGTGTTGCCTCCTATACTCATGTCATATCATGTAGTACCGTCGTCTTACGTGTACTAAATATGAGCATTATGGATGAAGGGTGCATGTGTCCAAGCACCGGAAAAAAAAAACATGGATTTTCCCATGGCGCGTTGATTTATTTGTTTCGTTTCAAAGTCTTGACGGCCATCTCGATCAGGCCATCTTTGGCATCGCTATCCGGAAAGGTGTCCAGAGCCGAAATAGCTTTCCGTGAATAATCCTCGGCTAAAGCACGGGTCTGTTCAATTCCATTGCTTTGCAGAACCAGTTCTCGAGCCTAGAAAAGTTAGCAAAAACACACAAGGTATTAACATTGATTCAAGAAGGGGAGGGGGGGGAACCTACCCTAGCAGCATCTCCTTCCTGCTCAAACTTCCTGCCAACAAGTGAACCGAGCTCAGGGATGTCCTTCCAGGCAAAGAGTAAAGGTGCAGTCGCCAGGCCCAACTCAAGATCAGCCCCAGCGGGCTTGCCAAGATCCTTTTCACTCCTTGTGTAGTCCAGCATATCATCAACTAGCTGGAATGCAAGGCCCAAATTTTTTCCATACGCATAAGCTGCCTCGACTGTTGTGGCATCGGCTCGTCCTAAAAGGGCAGCAGCTCGGCATGACTTGGAGATCAAGCTGGCCGTCTTGAGATATGTCTTTTGCAAGTAGTAGGTCATTGTATCCTCCGACCACTTTGGGTTCCGCTCGTCGCGGGCAGTGTTCTTTAACTGCATGAACTCGCCCTCGACCAAATTCGCGATAACGGTAGCGAGCAACTCAACCACCTCGGCGTCCCGCAACCGGGCCAGAGCTACTGAGGCGCGGCCCAAAAGGAAATCGCCAGCCAAAACAGCCATCTTGTTTCCGAATTCAAGGTTGGCAGAAGGCGAGCCGCGTCTCGACACCGAATGATCAATGACATCGTCGTGCAACAGCGAAGCTGTGTGAATCAACTCGGTAATTTCGGCTAGGCGCCTCTGGGCTGGAAGGATGTCGCTCTCGGTCGATGCGGGATCGGATGAAAAGCTCGTCAAAGGCGAGGATGGGTTGACGTCGCGCAAGACATCCAAAGGAGAGATTGAGGTGTTGATGCCCTGGGTTGTCTCGGTCGGTGCAGGCTGGGGCGCTTTCGGGCATAGAGCTGATGCTCGCGACATGAGAAGCACAATCATGGGCCTGACGTGCTTACCCTCAGCTTGTGTGTAGTATTTTGCCACCTTGTCAAGAGATGGATGCCCAGAGCCGAGCAGCTGTCGTATGTTGCCCGTCAGGAACTTCATCTCTTTGGCGACTATCCTTAACGGATCAATGTGCAGATCGCTGCTCTTGGAAGTCGCGCGAGAAACGGCATTGGAAACTATGTTGCCAGCCACCTGCACTGCAGCCCCCCATGCTGAGGATCTTCTCGAGGTGTTGTGATATGCCACTCTTTGGTTCCGTAACCTAATGTCTAGAAACGCTGCCCTCCTAAGGCAATCTGAACACGGCGATAATACTGACGTGCTCCCAGCGACCCGGGCTTGGAGGAGCAGCGATGCTCCCGGCCGAAGCTGCATCATGGCGGTAAAAGGATGTCTCGAGGGACAATTAAGGCTGTGGATGTTCCGGCTATATCGACGAGAACATGAGTGCCGTTGGTATCGTGTCGCAGCAAATATCCGTCGAGTCCGAGGCCGCGTCGCAATTATCGATAGTGATTTCTATGGTCTCGAAAAAATTCAGGACCCAGCTGATGATTCGTTCAATGGAGCCGGCGCAAGGAACCCTGCAGCTGGAGCACATGTGGCTCAACCTCGGTCGCGGGTTCCATTTCTTGCCGATATGTGGCACGTATTTACAGCGCAAGTGCAGTGCCCAAGTATCCATCTGACTAGCGCTAATTTAGCCAGGAAACTGTGGCTGGCCGCTGGACATTATTGAAGAACTGGCAGCCTGGCAGTAACAGCACAAGGTTCCAGAAACTTGTCCACCTTGACGATATCAAGTGCGATATTTCTATTGAAAAGTTTCTGGTCTTTTCAAAGGCTACCGAGACTGGAGACATGGTTCTACTAACGATGACGGCCACCATCGTGGAGGTCATGAAGCAGCTTGACGACAAACCCGTTGACAGCCATGAAGAAGACAGTCCATCCGAGGAGCCAAGCCTCGCACACCCGGCCGTTGGAAAACCGATCACACATGGCCAGATAATCAATGTGTGGAAGCAATCCAGAGGGGAGGGAAGTTTGGGATGCTCGCTGGAGAATCTCTTGCGTGGTGCGACAATCTATGTCCCGCCCCCTCCCCCAAAGCCGGAACCTGTACGGTACACCCGGAAACTTGTCGTATTGATACTAGCTAACACATGATCATGATCAGTCGGACGAGTATAAACAACTCATGGCTCGTCTTCGGAGAGAAGAAGAAGAGCGATCGTACGAGCGGATGATCAAGGCGCCACCGACCCGCGAAACGTTTGCCCAGCGATTTCCAATGGCTCCAATGACCATGGCCGATTCGTTTGCCGAAGCCAACAAACCAACAAGGCAATCCGACCTTGGCGAGGAGAACATAAATCACGGAGAGATACAGCAGCAGATCACCTTGATCATCAACTTTCTTGTCAGTATTGCCGGGTGTGCCGCAGCTTTCTGGATTTGTGCACAGTGGTGGAGCACGACGGCCAGACTTTTCCTCACCCTATTTGGCACCATAACTGTCGCAGTTTGCGAAGTCGCAGTCTACAATGCGTACAGCTGGCGAATGATAGAGGGCGACAAGAAGCAAAAGAATACAAAAGAGGTCAAGGACATTGTCAAGACATGGGTCATTGGCGCAGACGAACCAACAAAGGAGGGTTATGAACCTGTGCTTATACAACCAATGGTCCACGATACAAATTCGGACATTCGACAACGAAAAGTTGCGCCTTTTTGAAAACATTGTCTATACAGAATCTTATTTTCACCTTTTTCGAGTTGATTCTTGTCCGCTTTCCAGTCAATGTTGAACGCCTTTCACAGGTCTTATTAGTGGACATTCAAGACCAGGACCTCCGTCATCCCAGCTATCGCAGCGCCCCACTTGCCGCATCGAGACACGGTCCCGCCGCCCCAAGCTTGACGCGTCAAGGGCCATTAAAGACGCGTCGACTTTCTCTGCCCCTCTCTCAGTAGGGAACAAGAAGCAATACAAAATATTGATGACACAAGCAAGATGCGATACCTACCTTCTAATCATCACTAAACTAATTCGGCTTTGGTCTGTTCTCGGTACACATCTGTTTACTCTGTTCTTACACCTACACTGTTCAAGAGTGCCACAACCTTGCGCAGTGTAATTTTCGATTTTGGGAAGCAGGTCGACAGGATCGATGACGGATCACGTGGCCGCGGGCGCTCGAGGTCTCAACAGGTACGCGTTCTTTTGTCACGGCCAGCGGCTCTGTGGCTGACACAAGCCTGTAATGACACTGCTAACACATTCAAAGACCGCCGTTGCGGACATATAGCAAACGTTCTGCGCCAAATTCCACCGAGCCCCCAGCCAAAAAACGGCGCGTCGAGTCGAGCAATGTTGACATTCACAGCATTGCTGGCAGATTTGCACAAAAGCTCGAAGCGGCGTGTCAATCAAAACATGATCCTCAGTCACAAGTGCCTCTGCCGACACCTGCTCAACAACCAAAGAAAGGCACAATCTTGAGTTACTTCAAAGTCCGATCGCCGTCTTCGACAACATCATCGTCATGTGCGCAAGTATCCGAGGTCATACCACTTTCGTCCACGCCTCCATCCTCCATACCCTCTGAATCAAACGACTCTAGTTGCAAGAAACGTCGAAGATTGACGACCAAACCGCCCTTACGAAACAGCGACACGAGTAGCCCAGAGTCGGACGACGATGGCAGCAGCGACACCAAGCAACAGACACAAGTCACGAAGGATTCCAAGTCCACCGTCCAAGATGTCAATGGCAATCTCATTGATCAGGATCCTAGGGCCAAGGCAGAAAGGCCAGACGCTCGGGAAAGGGGCACTAAGAAAGGATCAAAATCCAAGAAAGCCACGGTGCAGACGACTTTAAGCCTGTCTTTGACTGAAAAGCAGTTCATCGAGTGCAACGAGTGCAACATGTTGTACAACCCATATCATGAGAAGGATCTAAAGATGCACAAGAAAAGACATGCTGCAGTGATGAAGGCAAATAAAGCAAAAGGCAAGGATGAAGCATGCTCTCACTAAGAGAGATTGGTTACCATGAAACTGGATGTGCCTGTTTTGTTGTCTTTTGCCTAGATGTTTGGCGTCATTTAGTTCTGTTTTTGATACCCCTAGAGTAATTTGTCTATTAGCCGTGCTGATATCTATCAAGAATGGCACCTCTAAATTGCAATGAGCAAGTCCCGATTCTCCATATACCTGTTGCCTGAAACTTTGCTCGCGAGCAGCAACATTCTCACTTTCTACCCACCAAATGCTAATCAAGCCTTGGGTTGTAATGTCGTTCCCGTGTAGGCCGGCTTCCTGTCCCAATTCCCTCGGGTATTTGGTGGTTTCTTTTATCTAGTCACGTTGCGTCTGGGCTGGTCTCTTTCCCCCGTCAGTCTGATGAGCTCTTAATTGCTGCAGCTACACGCTTCCATATCGTCCACGTTGATCAGCTACATCAGATAGTCACCGACGCAATAGCTTCCCACGGACGAATGGGCACACAATGATAGCATCGCACCTGTGCCTGCGGCTTGAAATATACGCACGACGCAACACATGCAATTCTTTAGCTCAAAGGATGTGTCTTTTATGACCTGGAACACTGGTATCATGGAAGTGAAGAAAAACGGATTTGAGCGAGCGTACGAATCGAAGTCTATGTATCAGTAAAGTTGTTACGTCACTTTGTGACAGTCTTAATAGGTCTTAAAAATTATGTACGATGGGCATATTAACAGAAGCAGCGGGCCAGTCGCCGTATCTTATAGAGCAAAGTTACCCTTGCTGGCACCGGGAAACTTGTCGGTGACGTATGACAAAAAGTCAGTACCGTTGACGCTCAGATCATCCCAGGTTGGGCAGGAAAGATCGAGAAGCGGGTCCAGGATGGCGTTGTTGATGAGCTCAAGAGGTGTGGTGAGAGTTGCGAAAAGGGAGGAGAGCGAGTTGGGGGCAAAGGTCTTGACAACCTCCAAAGCGAAACAAAAGAGGTTGTTGCCCTCTAGCAGGGACGTGGCATTAAGCAGGCCGCCGGTAACGTCCTCCAGGTTCAGACCAGCAAAGCTGTTGGTCGTGCCCAGGTTGCCACCAACGCTGGCCAGGACGGGGTGCTTCATGATCCAGGAGACAAGGTCGAGGTTGAGGCTAACAAGGCCGTAGTCGACGGCGGTACGGTACCAGTTCTCGGGGATCTGCTCCCAGCCTTCTTTGTAGGTGAGCTCGCCATCCTCCTCGTACACACCAAAGAAACTGGCAAAAACTTCCTTGGCTGGAGAATATTTTAGTAATTTTTCCTTTGCAATTTGGGTGCAAGAACAGATTTCTACTCACTCATGTTGCCGCCAAGAGGGAACTCGGTAGAGTGATTGCTAAGAACTCGTCCAACGAATGCATATCCGGCGTTGCGGGCAATCATGCCAGTGTAGGGACCATAGTAAAAGTACGGGTTGATTCCGACACTCTCATCGAATCGTGCGGCAGCTCGGTCACCAATATCCTCCATTGTCAAGGCGCCATCAATGTTGTCGTAGATATCCCGGAACAGGGTCATATTCATTGTCCATGCGTTGCCAGTAACGTAGAGGTCATCACGGGTACCGGAAGAGTCAGCCTCAATCCAGTTGTGGCTACCCTCGAGACCCCTGGGGGTACCTATACAGCAGGTCAGTTATATGCTCTTTTGTAACTATAGTCAGGGTTCATACCGAGGAGACCGCCCAAGTTCCCAAGAATGTTGGAGACCTTTGACGTCTCGCCACCAATTGAGAATCCGGGGTTAAGGGAAAGAGGGTCGCCAACACCGGCAGTTCCCATTATGGCAAGAACTGTTATAAGATCGATACCCATGCCATATACTAAACACAATTAGCTTTGGAGAGACGATTGGGTATCAGTGAATGTCGGCTTACTAGTGTTACCGGCATCAATTAGGTCCAAGAACTAACACGGTTCCTTTAGTATTTTGCATGTTTAGAGGCAGCCGATTTGAAACACTCACACCAACAACGCCATCTCGGGGAATGTAGTTATGGTTGGCCAGAGCATTCAAACCCGGGCAGGGTCCGCGCTGGTCTCCGCCATCAAAATCTGGTGCTTGGAATGCATGGTCGCCGGTGACTGGCCAATGTTAGTCTTCCTCTACTTCTTCTGTCGGCGGACGAGCACAACACACCATCGATCGGAGTCGTCAGCGGGTCGAATAGTAAGCGTTTGTTCTTGAGCTTCAATAAGCCTTCGTGCAAGTCCTGGGGCGTGATCTCGGAGGCGTCCGACAGCATGCCGCGCTGTGCGAGTTTGGCAAAGTTCTCGGCTGTTGGAAAAGAGTGGACCAGGCCGGAGAAGGGCGCCAGAAGGGCGGCGCATACGCCAAAGGACTTCATGGCTTTGGATGTAGTAACGAGTGTGGGTGTGAATGAGCGACAGAAAAGGAAGGGAAGCTGACGTGCAAATGATGGACTGGGAACAGGTGAAAACCAGTCAGAGAACTACGAATGCGACAGACATCCAAGTCATTCAAAATCCGTCCCCTGACAGAGGCTGATGAAGATTATTACGGCGGATCCGGGCCGTGAATCAATTCAAGGGGAGCCGAGGCTCCGGGTCATGTTCTTGCCCCTATGCTGCTCTGAACGCAGCCGTTTTACACTACAAAAAATCGGAATGGGAGTAGCAAAAGATCAGAGAGGAGTAGTCTTTTTGCCAGAAATTGAGACCTGCAGTAGAGTCCACGATGATTTGGGCCAAGATCGTCGGTATTTGTCTTGTCCCCAGAAACACAATGCCGGCGATTCGTCAATACGACGGTGCTAAGCAGGGATGCAATACCAGGACTGCTATAAACCAAGGATCATACCCACAAAGTACTATTAATCGTTTAGCTCATGGGTTGCTGGTATTGTTGGAGCATGGATGCGGGCTGTCGCGCCTTGGGTCAGGGGAACATTTGGGCTTACAGCATCTAGCCTGTCCTAGTATAGCACTCAGCTTGCACACCAATTAAGGTACAGATTACATTTCAAGGCGTTGGCGGGCTGGAGGCTACTATTATGAGTAATGTAGCGCTTACACGCTGGATTATGCATATTGTTAAGTTCATTCAATCAAAATGACTGCCAAGTACTCGATTATGCCTTTTGGACAGTTTTCAATGTTCAAATATCTCGAGCGCTGCTAGTATCTAGGATGTACTATAGTACTCAAGTACCACAGACCCAGCCAATGACTTGCTGTCCAAAATGGGCTTAGATTGGGTATTCGACACACGCAGTAAGATTCCCGGGTCAGGGGTGTAAACGTCAATATCCACATTCGATTGCACAGCGGAGTAGATACAAAATGGACTTGGCAAGGGAGCGAGAGCCGCGTCAAGAAAGAAAATAAAGACATTCCGTCATCCATGCCAAGTCTGTTCCTCCCGCACGGGGCAGCGGGCGTATGACTCCATGGGAGTATAAGAAAGCCGAGACTCATGGATTTCAACACGCCCAAAGACCCTAGGCTAGGATGTGCATCGACCGTTGGCAGATTGTGGATCATTCAACGTCGCTAAAAACTACAGATAGCAAACAAGTCTCTCCTTGCCTAGTATTGGTGATTGTACTACCTAGCTGTAACTGCAATGGAATCCAGGCTCGTTGTCACAGAAGCAAATCAACAATGATCGTCCCAGATCCCCTCTGCGGCCCGTGGCCAACTTGATGCAAGAGATTCTCGCGCGGGAAATGCGGATCTGGATCGTAGTGGGCTAACCACCACGCTTCCTACATAGTACTTTCGATCGCCTATTGCTTGGTATTATCAAGGATGTGCTGAGAACATGACAAGAAAAAGATTTCATAACTTGAACACGGTATTTAAAAGCCTTGGGATATCGATGTGCATTGCGTCTGCAGCATGCATTATCAACAGCAACCGAGAGGCCTGAGCTGCAACCGTCAACATGACCGTTTTGTGTTGCTGCTTTGGACTACAGTGTATGGCCTTTGGTGACACTACTTACCCTGGTTACGAAAAAAAAATGTTCCTGATGCAACAGTTAAAATTATGGATCTGGTAATGGGTTCCCATGTGTTATCCTGGCCATTGCGGCCCAGACATTGACAAGGTCGTATACAAACCAGCAACGATAATTGATAACCCTGTGGCTTTGTACGGCCTTCTTCTTCTACTTCCAAGTTCTCCCAACACATACACATTTTTGGAATTTCATGTTTCATTCTGCATATTTCGGCCGAGTCAAAGGACCTATTCGGGGTACAGCTGCACAGTTGTGCTCAAGCGGACCCGTTATCTGCTTTTTACATGTCAATTCAGAATCCCTGGAATTGAGATCTTGTTTCTGCCCTTCTTAAACCCCTTCTTTCCATCCCAACGTGTTCCTCAATTATTCGAGAATATCGAAAACTATATCTTCGTATTCATCATCTCGAAAACGGCAAAATGAAATTCTCGGCTTTCGTATTAATGGTTTCCGCCGTCATGGGTGGTCAAGCTCTTGCTGCATCACTCCTAGAGACATACGAGGCGCAGTATCCTACCTGCTCTGTGAGTGAACCAAGAAGACGCTGATTTCTCGGTGAAAATCTAACTCGATGGATGTCATAGTTACTCTGCATGGCAGAGTATGTGCCAACATCGGGATGTTTGACAGGATCAGACTATGAGCAGGTCGCTTGCCTTTGCACCAACGCACCTCTCCAAGCCAACATTACCACATGCGTTAGATCAGGCTGTACTACGTATGAGGGCCTAGGTGAGTGCTTCTGTGTTGTGTGTCTTAATGTCTCAGGGACAAGAACTAATTGGCTTTTTTCAACAGAAACCAAAAATATCACGTATACAATGTGCGGTCAGCCAGTCCGCGACGATTCTGCCACTCCCCTCCTCGTCGGTGTCATTGGGGGCGCCATCGCCCTGCTCGTCTTCATCATGCGCATGTGCGCCACCCTACCCCATAAAGGTCGCCAGCTGGGCTGGGACGACTATACCATGGCTATTACCGTGGCTCTCGCTGTCCCTCCCACCGTCTTTTCTGTTTTACTGTCAGATAATGGCTTGGGCAAAGATATGTGGACATTACCGCTCCAGAATATCGAAAACGTTCTTTTTGTATGTGTAACGCCCAAAGGTTAAAGACCCAAATACTAACTGTCGATTAGTATTACTATTTAGGAGAAATCTTTTACTTTGCCTCCTTGTCCTTTAACAAAATCTCTCTTTTGTTATTCATTCTTCGCGTTTTTCCCGACAGACAGTTCCGCCAGCTGGTTTTTGGCGTTTGCGGCCTTTGCGTTGGGTATGGCGTGAGCTTCGTGATTATCACGGCGTTCCAATGCAACCCCATCAACCACTCCTGGCTGCAAGTTGACAGCACCCACTTGGGGCACTGCAACAACATCAGTCTCCAATCGTGGATGAGTGCAGTCTGCAACATCGTTATTGATCTCATCATCATTGTGCTACCTCTGAAGAACTTGTACGGTCTTCAGATACGGCTAAAGAAGAAGATAATGATCATGTTCATGTTTTCTTTGGGTATCTTGTACGACACATTCCATCCGCTTTGCACAATCTCAACAGGACCAGCTAACTAGTCTCGATAGTGTCACCATTGTCAGTGCTATTCGACTTCGCTCTTTGATCCAGTTTGCGTCCACAGAAAACCCGACTTGTAAGTTTTGCGATACTCTATTGTTGGACCATGTGCTTGGCCCCAGCAACAAAGCTGACCTTCTCAATAAAAAAGGGGATTACAACGAGGCAGCTTGGTGGAGTACAATCGAGCTTCATGTCGGCATTATTTGTGCTTGTCTCCCGAGTCTACGGTCTCTATTCATCAATCTCGGTGTCAGGATTCTAGGAAGCAGCAGTGATAAGTCTCGAGCCACAGCTTATGGAACAAATGCCTCTGGCCATGGATTGAGCCGCAACGGAGGCCCAGAGAAGCAAGTATCTCACAGTGTCCCCAAGCGCGGCGACGAAGGTGACTTCATTCCGCTGGTCGACGTGAATGACAAAGCAGCAAAGAGCCATTTCCAGACGGCCATCGGAGAGGCCGAGAGTTATGATTCGGACATCCACGATGGCAAAATTGGTTACGAAGCAAAAGCCTACCGGTGAATAGGCTAATCGTCCCACTCTGTAATTTTCGTCAAGCTTTTTTTTTTCAATTCGTGTTGTCATTGTAGATATCAGGCTATCCATTTTCAGAGAGCAGCATTTTACTTCATGGGGGCGTTTAAAATCAAGCAAAAAAGGGGCAGCAATTTTGAAAAAGGAATCATCATTTAATAGTATATTCTGTTCCCGCTTTGAATGTCTCCCAAGATAAAGGAGAGTGTATTTGTGTATGCTCACGTACTTACCGTGTCTGAGCTGACGGGTCCAACCTCTGCAGGTTAGTGGACCAAATTGTCACGACGCTTGCAGTCATCCGACGTAAGTTGTCCAAGCCACCATCATTGTAGGCGTCGATGCTCCGTGCTGGAAGCGTGGTGGCAATTGTTCAGATTCGCTTCTCATTGATCGGCCATGGCTCGTCACCGCAAACACCCTTGCGTTGATAGGTGCCTCGCTTATTTTCAACCTCAGGGGACAGTAGGTAGCCGGTTCCTGAAAAATGAAGGGGCCATCACCAGACGCCGAGGACGCGACGACTGAAGCAAAGGAGCCGTTATCCATGTGCTCACTCCGGTCTAGAATCACGGCGTCAACTCGCATAGTATGTACTATGTAGTGACTCGAAAGCCATCTCTCATTGGCTAGCAAGGTGACTGACATGCTTAGATCAGCATGAAACTTGTGCCTTGCACTAGGTACCTACGTGTGACCAGGTTTGAACTCAGTGGTCCTCCGAGTAGGAACGTACTTCCTTGCCAGCCTGGGGATATGACAGCTTACCGGCGCTCAGAATCGTATATAGATCGGCGGAAGTTTGGTAGAGATTGAGTTAGTCTGCGGGGCGGCAAGGGTAGCGGAACTAAGAATTGAGCCGGTCTATCCTGAATACCAGGTAAGGTGCATCTGGGGTCACATCGGCTACGCATCCGACATGCCTACATTTTGTCAAGTCTATTCATTTGTGGAATAGCGCAGGAGGATCAGTGGGAAGCCGTTGAGCTTGTCAAAACCGCAAATGCAGTACATATTTATGAGTAGGTAGATGGATGATTAGTAGCAACATTCGCACAGTCTGCTGCATAGCGGTGTCATGTTCCAGCATGGAATAACATCTCGCTTTGTTCCCCCACCCCACCTCTCTGCCTAGGAAAGTCAAATCCCGAGCTACACAGTACGATGCTGAGCTTGGCAAGGAATTGGGTACTCAAAATGGAAGGGCTTTCTCATTACGATGCTGAGCGTTGTCTATTCAACCCAAGAATATACAATGATCTTGGGTCCATCGTGGCTGTATCGCGCAGACAAAATACTCCATCAAGAGCTATACTAGGCCCGTGTTATTAGTTATACTGGGTTCGACCGGGTCTTTGGGTCGTGACGGTTACCGGCAGCCGCGTCTAAGGATGCCCACAATACGTAGACGACTCCAGTTGATGCTATGGCAGTGCTAGCGCATTGTACCCGAATCGATGCCGTCTCACGGGCCACTGCAAATGCCGGACGGCATCAATGGCGTTCCGGTACAGTGATGATGATTGACCTTTCTAACATTACAACTTTATGCTGCTTCTCACATGTCGCAAGACGTGCCATATGGTGTGGCAGTCACCAAGGCAATAATAGTCTCATTTGTTTTCGTGTATGCCGAAGCGCCGATGCGTACTTTGTTGAGGTAGTGTGTACTATGTAATGATCATGGCATTATCCTTGTACGAATCTACGAATGTATACATGTACCTACTGTGAACATCGCGCCTATCCCGGCTTCCCCCCACGAGACTGCGAGGGTCAGCTGTTCAAGGGGCAAATGGCAGCTGTGGTTCTCGTTACTATGCATTTGCAAGGATGTAGGGAGCTGCTGTCAAAATATCTAATCATTGTTAGAATTTGCTGTCCCAACATCCGGCACTATGGCAAGGCGCCCACATCTTGCGATGCGACTGGCATGTCACTTGGTGGATGGTAGCTTTCAACAGGGGTCGTCAATTTGCAATGTCTGTTCTCTACCTCGCAGGCCCTCGTACCCTGCTTGCAAATTGGAATACCGCCAGGATGCAAGCATCTGAGCAGATCACCTAGCTGCACAGCTTGCCCACAGAGTCTCTTCTGAATTCTGTTGCTTCCTCCCTTCTTCAACCCCTGTGCTTGATGACCCTCTTTTGGGCAAATCTCATGAAAATCATGTATCCGATTTGGTTAGTGTTTCGTAGGTACTGATGACGGCCCGCTCAGCGTTTATACAACGGCTCGTCGATCGGTCGCCTTAGCTAAACCTCTGCTGTGGGCTTGAGGCATCGGTAGAAGCGCCTTATAACGGCTTCAATCTGCACATGTAGATGGAATTTCTTGGCTTTACCACACATATCCAAGTCTTCAGACTTTGTCATTCCTTTACTTGCTTCAGCCCTTTAGCAGTGGTCCTACTGTTGCTGCTATTCATTTCCGCAAATTTCTTTTTCTCTTCTCTTCTAATCTTTATTTTGACACTAATTCGCCTGTATTCGTAATCATAATGAGGAGTCTTGGTTCTGTTGCCGCGTTAGCGGCTACAGCGGCAGCGTAAGTGACGCATTCTAATGAGCACGATAATGACTAAAGCTAAAGACCCATGCGCAGCTTCACAACGCCAATTATCTGGGACGAGCCAATGGCTGACCCTTTGGGCCCTCAGGTTGAGGCCGTAGGACCGACCGCCAACTCGACTTACGAGTACGTGATCGTTGGCTCTGGTGCTGGCGGTGCTCCATTGGCGGCTCGCCTTGCTCTTGCCGGTCACAGTGTTCTGCTCATCGATGCCGGAGAGGATCATCACATGGAGAGGCAGGTGGCAATTCCTGCGCTGAACGGATATGCCTCCGAGTATAACCCGATCAGATGGGAATACTTTGTCGACCATTACGAGAACGAGACACAAGCGAACCGGGATAGTAAAATGACATATTTGACCAAGGAGGGAGAGTACTACGTGGGACTTTATCCTCCCGAGGGCGCAGAGAAACTGGGAATTTACTACCCCCGTAAGTAAAAAGATCAATCACAAAGAGATAAATCATTTCCAGTCTAATTCCAGTCAGGTACCGGCGCTCTTGGAGGATGTACGGAGCACAATGCCCTGGTTACAATCAAGCCCACGGATAAGGACTGGGATGATATTGCTGCTCTGACTGGTGACGACTCGTGGAGTTCCGACAACATGTTGCAGTACTTTGAGAGGCTGGAAGCTTGTCGATACCTTCCCAATAGTGTTGTCGGTCACGGCTTCACCGGATGGCTGCAGACTCGCTTAACACCCATCATCTTGATCGCGGAAGACTTCAAGGTTGCTTCTCTTGTCGTTGCTGCCGCCACTGCCATGGGCAATGGTCTTCTCGGTGCCGTGACCGCTACAGTCACTGGTTTGGCAGAGATTCTAACCCTCGACGTCAACACACCGTCAAGCTCCCGCGATGATGACGAGTTGCTCTACCAGATTCCCATGTCCGCTACAGAGGATTACATGCGCTCTGGTCCTCGCGATTTTGTTGTTTCTGTTGCCAATGCCACCAACGACGATGGATCCAAAAAGTACAAGCTTGACATTGCGCTAAACACGCTCGTGACCAAGGTCAACTTTGACACCACTGGCGAGGCTCCCAAGACTACTGGCGTCGACTACTTGTACGGTCGCCACCTCTATCGTGCTGACCCTTATGCCAACAAGACCGAAAATACCGGTATCTCGGGCCACGTTTACGCCTCCCGCGAAGTTATTCTCGCTGCCGGTTCTTTCAACACTCCTCAGCTCCTAAAGCTCTCTGGTGTTGGCCCTGCCTCTGAGCTCGAGTCGTTTGATATTCCCGTTGTCAAGGACCTACCCGGTGTTGGTGGCAACATGCAAGACCGATACGAGTTTGGTGTTGTCGGACAGGCCGAGTCTCAGTTCGCCCTTTTGAAAGATTGTACATTCCTCGAGGGTGATGACCCGTGCTATGACAACTGGATCAACAATATTGGCGACCTAAAGGGCGGATACACCACGAACGGTATTGCCTTGGGTTGGTTGCATCACTCCTCCGTTACCGAGGAGGGTGATGACCCCGACCTGTTTTTGGGCGGCATTCCTGCTTATCTAAACGGCTACAAACCTGGCTATTCAATTACCTCGACTGAAGGCCTCAATACTTGGACTTGGCTTACCCTCAAGGCTCACTCTCGCAACAATGCTGGTACTGTCAACATCACCTCCGCCAACCCCCGCGACACGCCCAAGATTGTTTTCCGCTCTCTTGCGGAAGGTATTGGCGGAGACAAGGACCTGCAAGCCATAGTCGAGGGTATGAAGTACGGTATCAAGGCCTTTGAGAGTGTTATTCCTCTCGACGGCTCTTTTACACGTGTTTGGCCTCCTTTGAACGTTTCGACCGACGAGGAACTTGCCCAGTTTGCCCGCGATGAGGTCTGGGGTCATCACGCTTCTTGCACAGCCCCTATAGGTACCGATAATGACCCTCTCGCTGTGCTTGATAGCAACTTCAAGGTTCGCGGCGTCGATGGCCTCCGTGTCGTTGATGCTTCCATCTTCCCCAAGATTCCAGGCATGTACATTGTCACTGCTATTTACATGGCTAGCGAAAAGGCCGCTGATGTCATCATTGCCGACGCGGCTTCTTCCTAATTGAGCCCACACGTACTATGTCTATTTTGCTAGCCTTGCAAGTAGTCATTTTATGTACCTAGATAGTAGTCTACGGAACAAGTCTTCCAAGTTCATGCACAGTCGATACTAGGACATGATGTCTTTCATTCTTCAATTCCCACATTAAACCTAAATTTACTTTTAAGATATACGGCAATCTTGTGAAGGAGGTGAAAGAAAACCAAAGTCGCTACCTGTGTGTTGAAGTCGGGCCAATCGACTATTCCACAATCTCTCAGTAAAATAAGACACGGCAGCCGTTGGTAATATTGAGAAATCGACCTGCAATATCAGTCTCTCGATCCGACCTTGTCGACTCCACCAAGGCTCCAACGGCTTGGTATTCCCCATGAAAATTGAACGTCTTGACGGCTGCCGATCGTTCAAGTACCGAGCGGGTCTCTGCGCGTTGGCAGTGGAGCATGCAATCACGGCTTTCGAGCCGAAATACCCCCTGAATTCCTAGTTGCGTCATGCCTGTTTTCACTTTCTTGAACAATGATCTGGGGTCTGGACAAAATGATCGTCAACCTCAGGAATGGGTCCATGTACAACCGAGATGGAGCCCGGCTGTCGGTTACCGAATATACGGTCGTGGGTCGCAGAAGTAGTGGCACGGTTTTGGAAATCGTCTATTGGCATAGAAAACCTCTAAAACTCATGCTATAATCCACAAACACTGGCTGCATCATGCAGGGTTTGGTTGATCCACGGTCTTGACAGGTGTTTGGGATTTTGAAGCTAGCTCAAGTACAAGTCAGCAAACAAAGACTGGAAGTCAATCGTCTTCACCGATATCATGGAAATCCAATGTACTGCTATCGCCAAAAGTCCTCTTTCAGTCCCCCAAAACGATGCTCGCTCCTTCATGGGACACATGGATC
This sequence comes from Pestalotiopsis fici W106-1, assembly GCF_000516985.1. Taxonomy (NCBI): domain Eukaryota; kingdom Fungi; phylum Ascomycota; class Sordariomycetes; order Amphisphaeriales; family Sporocadaceae; genus Pestalotiopsis; species Pestalotiopsis fici. Next base: position 179,999 of record NW_006917103.1, read on the forward strand.
AGGCAGTGCTCGGTATTGTGAGAGTAGATGATGGCCATGGCGATCTCTTCCGGAGTGAGAAGCAAGATATCACATCGCCACCTCGCCCCGGTTATAGAAGCAACCACTCACTACCGATGTGTTAAAACGCCGACTTGGCACCAATAACCTAACTGACTCTACATGAAAACATTCACTGCGAGATAACAACGGGGAGCGAAAATGCATCGTCTGCCCAGAACTCTACGGTCACGAATATTCAAAAAGTACCATACCAAGCCTTCATGGCCTTGTAACTACATATCAGACAGAATCTGCAATAGCAGCTATCAAGTACGTCTCCAAATGTCGCCGAATAATAGCACCCTGATCTCGTGCTCATGCTTGTTGTTCTGTGACCCCTCTGACCCGTGTTCTTGTGGGATTTCATCATTCATGCGAAAGACTCAAAATTTCCCTTCTGTGTCTGGCCCAGAGCACACGCTGTTGATAATGCTCCATCACTAAGTTACAGTGGTGCAGCTACCATCATCCTTGTTATTCTTTGTTTTTAGGGCTTGCGTACAATCTTCAATAGTATCCCCTTCTCAGGTGATCCCCTCGCCTTCCCCTTTCTATTTCTTATCACCCATTGATGGCCATACACTGAACACATTGTCATCAGGGATACGAACAATTAGAAAACCTTGAGTACGCTTAAACTCATGTACCCTTAAGAAGATGAACATCTTCGCCTCGCAAAAGTGCCCCACGAGAAAGTACTCAAAAGTAGAAAATGCGGGTCAGTGTCGCCCAGTCCATGCTTTGGATATGGAAGTACCTGGTTAGTTACGGGGAAGATGAATATTAGTAAGGGTTGCGCCTACAATCTCAATGTTGTCTGTTACGACTCATAGTCTGGATGGATGCTCAAGCTCTTCCGAATTTGCGAAATCTCCGCATCCATTTTCGAATGTAGCGCAAAATTGTACTCTCTTGATCAGGCTAATGCCACCGGAAACAGGCAGTACTGCGGATCAAAATAGGATAATATTCACCACGACATCTTGGGTACCTGGTCAGGGGTAAAGAAATACTAGTCCGGGAAACGTGTACTATCCATGATCCATGTGGGCTTGACTTCGGCACAAAATCAACTCGACAGTCTATTCAATTTGCTTTGAGCACGCTTCGCCATGCAGGCCGGCCACTGACATGAGTCCACCACTTTGATAGATTGGTCCTTCGTGTAATTTCCTCTTCAAGACCTATTCTTGACATGAAATGGAACCACGGCAAATGATAGATATCCACGAGTGTGATTTTCTAAAGACTAGTTAAAGAATGACCACTGCATAACAGATTAGGAATGATTACCTTTCCAGAGAGATAAGACTGCTCGCCGAGTATCGACTCATAATATTGGATTGTCTTGATCAGCAAGTCTTTTGCTGATTGTACTTTGGCAGGGTCACTCTCTCCGTGACCCATCATCCTGATGTAGCCAATTAACCAGAATGCGCGACCAAAGGACCCAAAAACGATGACGTGCTCAGAACTTACTGTTTGAACAAAAGCTCATAGGACAATGACTTCATGGACGGATCAAAATAGGAGTACTCGATGCTCAATGCCTGTTCGTAGAGGCCATAACCCACTGCGCCGGCTGCTTTGCTAGGCAATAGAGACTTTTGTTCAGATTGCCCATATTTGTCTACAAGATAGCGACAGATTGCACGCGACTCAAACAACTTGACTCCATCATCTTCAATGGCTGGAATAATGCCAAAAGGGTGGTGCAAGTCGACGAATCCGGGATTCTGTTAACAATTAAGCTCTATAATCCTAATACTCGGGTGAAGTTTTGCAGATTTACCTTGTGTTCGCCTTTGGACATGTCTACAAATTCTAGACTGTACTGCACACCCAGTTCATGAAGCACAGCAAGTACTCTCTGAGTACAGGTTGAGTATTGCGCGCCAAACACCTGTACAGTCATGTTGGTCAGACGGGGAGCGAAACTCGAGTGGTGATTTTCAATGTGATGCAACGAAACATTTCATTACATCTTCAGAAGATATAGTCAACCCATAGAATAGCTACAGCCGGTATCTGACAAGGATGACCGGGTATGCCGAAACCAAAGGACTTTCGGCCGTCCCGAAGTTATTGTGGGGCCGGGATGGGAGACTTCCAAAAATTACTGCTCCGGGTCCGGCTGTGCCGGAAATGAGCACAATTTAGACGATGGCAGGGAATTCTTTGAAGCCGATTTTGGATCAGAATCCATTCTCGGATACGATTCGGGTGCGGAACGTGTCCAAGGTCGGGTGAAGCGAGCCTCGTACTTACCTGGGACAGTAACTAGGTAGATAGTATTCATAAGCGCCAATGCATTGAAAGATTCAGTACATAACATGAGTGCCCCGGAAATAAAAAATCATTTAATTTTGTTCAAGTATTGAATTCAAGAAAATAACAATAAAAGTACATCTCATACCATGATCATGGCATCAACTACCGCTCAAATCGATGATACCATCCCGATCGCTGGGTCGCAACGGACCATTACACAATTCATTAAAATTGATGCTTCCAACATTCCATTTGAGCCAGAGCGGTGGTCTGTCGTTATTATAGGATCAAGTATGATTGGAATGACATTGGGTGCGCTTCTCGGATTTCATGGGTGAGGGCTCCAACAAATATTGACAAGTCTGACACGCACTGACTAGAACCGCAGTGTCCCTTCCCTTTCCTTTGATCGTCACACGTCGACAGCAATCCACCCAAGAGCAGCGCTGTTTCTGCTGCGCTCGGTCGAAATTTTTCGTCAGCTGGGTCTAGATGAACATTTTCGCGAAAACAGTGCAAAGAACTTTGATCTTGATGCCGGCATGCTGATCACAGACAAGTTAGTCGGAGGCAAAACAATCATGGCTCTGCAGGAGAGCGATCCGGAGCAAGTCGCAAAGGTCTCCCCGGTCGACCGTTTCTGGCTTACACAAAACATGTTTGAGCCATTGATACGTGACCGCGCAAGGGAATTTGGCGCAACACAAAAGTTCCAGCACACGGTCCTGAATTACGAGGAGGTATCTGACGGGGTCATTGTCTATGTTCAGGATCTTGCTACGGGGCAGATCAAGAAGTACCACACCCAGTACCTTGTTGCAACAGATGGCAACCGAAGCGCCACGCGAGCAAAGGAGGAAATTGCTTGGCATGGACCAGGTATACTTGGTTCGGCCATATCTGTCAATTTTCATGCCGACCTACGACCATACCTCGGCGTTAGAGCCAAACATGGCGTAACATATATCACTAACCCCAAAGTCGATGCGGGCTTCCGTCTTGAAAGCGAAGGAACCAGAGGCTTCATGATTGTGACCCGCGCAGGAGAGCGCACTTCCTTTGCGCCAGACAGTGTAAGCGCGGCTGACGCAAAACAATTTTTTCGTGACGCTTCTGGGATCACGGAGGACATTGAGATTCAGGTGGATTCCATTAATTACTGGTCTGTGGCTGGTTTCAGTGCTGACAAAATGGCCAATCCGAGCAACCGTATACTCATTGCCGGCGACGCTGCCCATGTGATGCCTCCCACTGGTGGCATGGGCGGCAATACGGGAATTCAGGTTGGAGTTGCTCTTGGACACTGCAGTATTGATTGTGGCTGACTAACCGAGGGTAGGATGCTTACAACCTGGCGTGGAAATTGGCATATGTCACGCAGGGAAAAGCTGGCCACGACCTGCTAGCATCATATGGTGCCGAGAGAATTCCAGTGAACAAGTTCTACTTGGATCAAGCGTATTCAAGATTCCAGAAACGGGTCGCGCACACTAAGCCCGATACGCCAGAGCTTCCAGATGTCGTGTGCGAGCTGGGATCTCTATACAAGTCAGGCGCAATCGTCCGGGGCCCGAATGATACCACGACCGCCGAACAGGGCTACGAAGACCCTTTTGACCCGCGAGTGCAGGCCGGTAGCAGACTGCCCCACGTGCGAATACTTGACACTCGCAGTCCAGCTCGAAAGGTCTCGACCCTAGACCTTGTAAAGCGAGAGTTTCTGCTCATCGCTGTTGATGCCGACTCGCCGTGGCTCAAGGTAGCCGGGTCATTGCCGCTGGCGCTCGATACATTCATTGTGAATGGGAACTCTTTGCCGTTTCAAGATCGGGAGAACCAAGTCCGCAAAGTCATGAAGCTTACTGAAGGGGCCGCTCTTCTGGTTAGACCGGACGGCGTCATAGCTTGGAGAGCTCCAGTAATCGAGACTGGGCACCTGAAATTGCTTCAGACAACGTTGGAAGAGATCCTTCACAAATCAATGGAGAGGAGATAGATGGAGGGCAAGATGTATGACATCGAACTGAATGGATTTGGAGGTGCTGTGAGTGAGGAGACAAAGATCAAACCCACCTGTAATAGCACCTAGAATAGTCCCGGCCTCCACTTACCGGCAAAGCCACCCCACATCCGGAATCGTGAATTGATAGTACTCAGACTCCGAATAATGAACTTCCTTGAATCAACTCCCAAATATATGTTCTAAAACAGTAGACTTGTCAGTCTGACTCAACTTCTCGTTGAGGAAAAGATTGATCAACGTACAAGCATGCATCGACTTGGCCCCAATAAGATCAGCACGGGAGCGACGAGGAAAAGGTAATCGTATCCCAAAATCCGGACTCCGTGTCTTCTATGGATTGTGAGACTGAATAATCGCCAATAGTGCAAAGTACAAGGCGGGACACGGTGTTGTCACCGGGCGCAGAATGACAGCGCGGAATAGAACGAGAATACGAGCTCTCCAAGCCTGCCAAGAGTGTGCTACCACCAAAACCAAATGCGACAACGGTAGTCCGTGCCAGCGTTGCGCCAGAAGGGGTCTGAGATGCGTGCGCGACATTGATATACAAGATTGGGGCACGGACCGAGAGACCGAATATTCCAATGCACTTGCCACGTCTCTTGAGCGCAATGCTGAGACATTAGGCAACGACTTCCGCGGTATTGCGGAAGCGCTGGGAGCTGCCATGATCACGCCCAGCGCTTCTCTCACGGATACGCAAGTTGCTGGTGCATATTCAACATGTGAATCTGCATCACAAGATACGAGTATGATCCCACCCTGTGCCGCTGAATCAGATCCCCTGGGCGCTGGCCGTGACATGCCCGCGGGTCGGCGAGAAAACGACAACTTTGATCTGACTACCCAAGATGCCGAGTTCCTCGCTGCATTCCCTGATATTTTCCTCGAGACTGAAAGTAGAGACCACCTGTTCATGACACCAGAACAGGATTTCGGCATGTCGGAATGGATCATGGAAGGCTCCAGCTCCGTACAAGCTACAGCCGCGGCCGCCGCCCCGGCAGGAGCTCCAAGTCCGGGATATAGCCTGCCAACGCCGACAGAGGATGTCAGCGGTCAGAACCCCTTCAGATTCGATTTTTCTGTGCGTGATCACTTGTTGGCATTCGCCGTCGATGCATGCGAGCCTGAGCACCTGTCTACGGTGGTCTCGGCTTTTCCGACATGCGAGGGCCTCGAAACACTGGCTCGGACGTTCCTGTCCTGGCATGCGGAACAGGAAGATACATTTATACACAAGGCGACATTCATTGTGGCCGAGGTAAGAACTGAACTCTTGATGGCCGTTGTCGCTGGAGGCGCGGTCAGGTCTTCAAGTCAAGCAGTACAGCGATTTGGTTTTGCTTTGCATCGTGTATTGGGCATCCAACTTGCAAAGTTGGTGAGTAATCGCAATTCGAGCCTTTCCTGGATATGATGCAGCTTTGGCCTATCATCCATTACTGATGCGCGTGTTTAGACTGGGAAGCTGGAAAAGCCTGCTTCTGAGCTTCAATTCCTCCAAGCATATGCTCTCTACAATCACATCGGATTGTGGAGCAGTAACGAGCGTACCATTGAAATGGCCCAAGGAGGCAACGGAAGCCTCTTGAGTGTGAGTTTACAAAGTCCTTTGGCTATGCCTAGGCTACCTAGCTCAAGTAATCTCATCAGATACTCCGTGGCTCTGGTCGTCTCCGACAATCCTCTTACTCCCATGTTTCAATTTCTGGCAATACAGGCTTGACTCCAGATGGCCGGTGGAGGAAATGGATCACAGAAGAATCGTACAAGAGGTAAATACACGAGCCGTGCCTTATCCCATCCGATTACTGACATCAAAGGCTTGTGTTTTACGTTTTTGTACACAGCAATCAGGAATCCATAATGACATTTGGTACCACACCACTGTCCTATTTCGAACTAACCCTTCCCTTTCCAATCACCAAAAGGGTCTGGGCAGCGTTATCCGATCAAGTCTGGCAAGAAAATATGACACAGCTCTCAGATGGAAACGTCCAACTGGACCTGTCAATTACCGATTGTCTTGCAGACCTGTCCCGACTCGTGTCCTTGTCAAATGCCTATGACCAAACACTTTCGCGACTCCTTCTTCTCTATGCGCTTTCGCCCATGATCCAGAGCTACCGCCACCTCCACATGGCCCCGACCTGGAATTGCGGTGCCGATTCAAGTGGAGACCATTTCTCCGATAATATGCATTATCACTGGCTTCTCAGGCCATTCGAAAACCTAAAAAACATCTTTGAGCTCTACGATCTCGACACAGGCTCTTCCACAACATCACAAATCCTAATGGAGATGCTTCATCTGCATCTGCACACGCCCTTGGACCATCTGGAGCTGCTCACGGGCAAGACAGGACCGGCGGAAGCGCAGGCGTCGTACAAGCTTGTCTGCCGGTGGGTGGGCAGTCGCATGGCGCGTCGGTCAGCCTGGTATGCGGGCCAGTTACTTGGGAAAATTCAAGACTTGCCATCAGCGACCATGACAGACTTTCACTGCATCATAGTGTACCAGGCTCTGTTGTGCTTATGGGCATATGGGTCCATATCCAATGGCGGCTCAGAGACCGGTGCTATGGGTGGACAGCAAGTCGACGTTTCTCTGGCCGGAGAAGAGATTGACATTCCCCTGGACTCGATGGAGAATACAAACACTAAAAAATGGATCGTATTTGGCCGAGGCCGTCCAGTCATATCGGCCATACTGGACAGTACCCAGCCGCATAGTCTGACCCAATGTTCTCTGTCGGCAAGCTCGATGCTGACAGCGCACTGTGTGAATCTGATCAAAAGTAAAATCGGGTGGCCTCCAATTGCGGAACATACAAGTCTGAAGATACGGCATCTTGGCAATATGAAACTTAGGGAGTTGCTGCAATAGGAATCGACGTGCTTTATTTGTCAATTGTTGGCCCCTCGTCGCAAAAGTACGACTCTAACCTAATCATTCTAGGGGCGTCAATCTGCTAGGGTGAAATGCGGCCACAAACTCAAAGTACTGCCTTGGCTTGCCTACGAGACAGAATAGCCAGGGGTCATGCAGCTTTAATGTACCATTGTATGTTGGATGTGCGCAAATGTACCATCCCTTGCGAAATGCAAGGGTTCTTCTCGCTCATGGAATGGCAACGTCATGATACAACTATGCAGCTTATAGGACAGACAATTCCAGAGTTGTTTATCCCCATTACTATTAATTCTACTTTTAGTAGGCATACTCATAATAAGAAGCGACGAATCATGAAAATCCAGCTTGTGCGTTCATCATGCCTTGATCCATCACCACGTTGCGTATTCTTCACATTTGGCCATTGACATTAAAGTTGAAGGCCGAATCCCGGAGGTACCGAGACTTTAGGCTGCGAGGCTTTGCTGAATAGGTCCCGTTGAAGCCGGTATAGTCGCTCAAGCTTGGCGGCAGATCTTTCACTCCCTGTCCCCATGAGCTCTCATTCCTTCCTAGAGTGAGGACGAGTTCTTTTCCCTCGGTGAAAAAGCTGTGGTCGAGCCAGTTCTTGGTATATGGCTCCCCGTCAAGAGTAGCGGATTGGATATAGATTGCCTCATAGCTGGGGTCAAAGTTGACGTTTGTGATTGATGCTGTCTTGCCCGTAATTGGATGTTTGATGCTGACTGACTCAAAATATGGCGGTGTGATGAGGTAAACATTTTGACCGGGGTTGGGAAAAAGACCCATCATGGAAAATGCCAAGAATGAGCCCATTGCGCCGCTGTCGTCGTTGCCAGGCAGACCACCAGGCTCAGTGTTGAAGTATCGCGGTATGTAAAAGTGTGACCTCAGCGCAGAAAGTGCAGGCCTACCGGCATAGTGATACTGATACACTGTGAGAAATGATGGCTCATTGCCGATTCCTGTGAGACATGTTAGTGGATACGTCCAAGACTTGATATTTTCCATCATGTTAAAGAAACCGAGTTACCAAGCCGGAACTAGAGCAGAGGTCTTGAAAAAATGGCCTTGAAGAAAGCTTACCGGTGATGTTCTGGTCATGGAGATAGTTGAGACGCCTAACGAATTCTGCGGGACCGCCATATAGTGACATGAGATCTGCTTGATCGTGAGGTACAAAGCTGCAAAGAAATTTAGTCAAATTCCAAAATTTTCAAGCATCCGACTTACAATCCATATTCCCAGATGCTGCTTTCAAAAGTCTCCAGAGCGGTGTTTTGGAGACTGCACCCGAATGTATGAGGTTCCGTATCGATATTGCTGCAGAATAGAGGATTCTGGTCTGCCCAAGTCTGGTTAAGATACTTTGGCTGAAAGAATCCGACAAAACCAGTATCTTCTCCAGTAAACAGTAGGGATGGTGTCGTGGGGTTATAGAGATTCTTCCAGTTGCCGCTCGACGCCAAGTACTTTGATGCATCGGAGCTCTTGTTCAGTCCGTTTGCTACCTGTGCTACGCAGTAGTCGTTGTAACTATACTCTCTGTTGATAGTTAGTATGAAAACAAAATGAATTGGTCTTTGACAGGCGCCAAGAGATCTAGGGGTATGGTTACTCTGCAATGTAGTCAGCGACTGTTTCAGGATTCATTTTGCATGTTTGGCGCATATCAACATACCACAACGTTCGAGAGATACTCCGCGTCATTGTGCCGAACCCTTTGTAATCAAGGTCTTGTACCGGAATGTATCCCAATTCTTTCCAGCTATCCAAGCCACCACGCCCATGGAGATCCCAAGCAAAGGGCTCAACTTCAGCGTCTTTGACAAGAGCATCGTAGCCAGTTGCCCACTAAAAAGCGGTAAGTCACAAGTCAAAAGTATGCACAAGTCATACTCACATCAATTTTGTCATTAAGGCCTTTGATAAAGGCATCAGCAAGAACAACATCGGCATTTGATCCACCCTGAATGGCGTAAGATTAAGTCTCGTGTGAATGTGTATGATTCTCACCTGTGTATATCCATTGCAGAAACTCATGTGGCAATCAGGTAGCCAACCTTCGACGCGATAAGTATCTATTAGCGATCGAATCATCTGCGACACCGATGCAGGATCCAATATTGTCAAGAAAGGGAGCTGAGATCTAAAGCTGTCCCACAAGCTGATATTTCTTTTAGTACAACTCCAAGGACTCTCTCGATGGGCTACAAACCAGTAGAATGAATCAAAGTAAGGCTCGCCATGATTCCATAATGGATTCTCTCCAGTGTACTGTAAATCATTAGTCGCATTTCAAAATCTTCCGTCTGAGCCATCAACTCACGTTTTGTGGATTAACCATGGTTCTATACATGCCGCTGTAAAAGCTAGTTACCAGCGATTCATCAATGCCACCCCCGGTTGAAACAGTGATCGGGCTAAGTTTGTCCTTCCAAGCATTTGATGCCGCCGTGGATACACTGTCGAAATCGAATTCTGGTATCTCGGTTTCCGCATTGGAACATGCTTTGGCGACGCTGATGAAGCTGACTCCGACTCTCGCTAATATTGGGGTGTCTGCAGTCTCGAACCTGACAAAGGCACCTCCTGGAAGTGGGTAGCCATTAATACCGGCCTTGATTTTCAAATCCTGTGCTTCCGTGGTTGCGCGACTATTGACGAAAATGCCACTATCATGGATAGAAGAACCGGTGAAATCTGTACAAAAGTAGGCAGAATAAGTGCCCAGGCCGAAACTCGGCTTGAAGACGGCACTTCCTGAGATTCTACCAATCTCGGCGTCGACAGACACTGTTCCATTATCTTGGCGAGAGTCGGAAAGATCGGTCAAGTCTTGAAGAATCAGTGGGTATGAGCCATTATCATTGGAGGACCCTGGAAAAGTAAAACGGAAAAGAGCGGCGCTATGTGTCGCAGTCATTTCAGCTTCAATCCCATTGTTCAAGGTGATGCTAAAGTAACCTGGGCGCGAGATCTTTAGATAGTCAGAAGTTGACCTCGTCATTCCAAGAAGAGCTACTCACCACACTCGAATTGTCAAAAGACCCATATCGAACTCTCTCCTTCTTTGGAAAACTGCAACCATCGATGTCATTACCGGGACATTCTGCGTAGGGAAATAGGGGAAAGTTTCCCAAACTAGGCGAGCCACCGGTACCGGAATCTGTCAACAATCATCAGTCACGACCCCTCAAGTAAACACTGGACCATTTTGGTGGGAACGGCGCACCGTGAAGAACGGAGAACCCAGAGATAGGACTGCCGTCTAGAGTGAAGCCTCCTTGTCGAGAGTCGCTATTCGTGTCGGCCACAGCCTTGGCAATTCCGTACGGCAAGGTAGCACCAGGGAAGACTGCATGATGGAGAATCAGTAACTTGTTGTAGAGTAGACTTCCTGGCTGAATGTGTACCGTTGCCATAGTTTGCGGTTCCAATCAATGGATCTACATAGACTAGAGGGTCGAATGCTTCGTCCAGAGCGTGCACAGCATAGCTATAGTGAAGCAATGCCAAGACCGCGCTGGACGAGGTCCAGGGTGAGAGGAGCGAGTTGTACATCCCGACGAGTTCTACTGTCGCTCCCCGTGCCGTTGAGGATATGAGAAGGTGTTGAATCAAGATATAATACTATTGAGACGACAACGCTCTGTGTCCTCCCTAATCAAGACCCCAAGCGATGCGCGAGAACCGTTGGCGGAGTTGAAGGAGATAGTCCATTGTCGGCTGTCGTTCTCTGACTCTACCTAAGTATGTAGGCCGGATCAAAACAAGTGATTGCTTCCCAGCCCATCCGTCGTCTAGACCTACCTGGAACATACATGATCCTTGAGCTCGACGGCAACCACGACTCGCTCTCTGTTCACCTACATAACTCTACATTGTTGCAGCGGCACCGTGCAGCAGACCGGGCAGGATGGTTATTGCCTAGTAGGTGTGCGCGTGATGGCAAGTGTTGGTGACAGTCTGGTCGGTAGGTGAGGGCACGAGCTATGCAGGTCTTTGGTAGGGTCACAATTAGGGAGCGGGGGGGTGTCACCCGCCTCCGATTTTCGACCAAAGAGACTAGAGGAACCAGCATCTTTTGTCCCAGCAGAGGTTCTTCGAGTGTGACGACATGTGGATTAATGAATAGTTCTCCGACAAAAGAAGGAAGTTGTTCTTCGATCTATCCCTCACCGCCGGATGGAATTTCTGGTGTCTTTGCCCTTTCGTTGACTCGTACCAAGTTGGCGTATACTAACCTAGATGGTTGAGCGAGTAAGGCGCCTTGTCAAGATAACACCCATATTATTCGGACAATGGTTTATAGCGGATAGTTCGTGAGGGGATGGCCTAAAGCAGGGGCTTAATGAAATTCATACATGGTACCACCATTGCTCCCAACAAGACCGCGTTACCAAAGGGTCATCATGTCTCTCTGATCACGGTCTGGCCAGTGTCGCGTCATTATTTATCCCAGGAAGAAAAAGATGATTCTCGTTGTGGAAGCGAACCTAGAAACATCATGTTGCAATCACAGACACGTCGCAGTCCAGCATATTTGCTTGTTTCCAGCTCCTGTTTACCCTGGTTGGTGATCGACGCTGCAGTCTCGTGTCCAGACTCCAAAACCGAATGCACCCCCACCAAACCTCCCCGCGAGGTCCAGCGGCTCCCCGCGCCGAGAAGTCGAGTGCTGCGGGCCAAGATCTTGGTATGGGCCAAGCTTCACAAACGCGACAACGACGCCCCCATTGGCCTTGGCTTACATCTTCTGAACGTGTCGCTCAAATAATTGATATTTCTATCATCTAGAACCACGATATAATTGTTCATTCTTCATGGCAACTTGAAGAATAATAATCATGAACGTTGCCACACGCGCTAGGTCCAGCCGTTGCAATGAAACAGAGCTGAAACCTGCGCTTCGTCCCTCAGAGCAGCCCCCTTCTCCAGGGCACTAGAGACAGAAATGTTACCTCATCCTCCTCTATAAGCAGCCTCCATATGAGGCTCTTGGCGCCCAGCGCTTACAACCAGAAATTTCCAAATCATGTCAACTTCTATATTGTTATTCTCTTGGCTCAGCTGTCGCATTCGTTGAGTTGAGCTTGTGTTTTTATCAGTCTGCCATCTATTAGCTGACACGCTCGTTACATGATATCATGCTTTGCCCAGAACGCCCCGGCTTGCTATTTTTCTTGGTCTCCTGCTTCATCATTGTATGGGGCTTTCGAATCTTTGTCTTTGACATTCCCGATGCGGTCGCGTCGATATTTCACGGGACGCCGGATCGTCTGGAGGTCGAAAGGGAATTTGTGCAGCAGGCCATGAGCGTCGAGTTCCCTGCTCCCATTGACTATGAGCCGATCCGACAAGTATGCGCTCGCACCCAATTCCGGCCTGGCCTCGTCTTCAGCTGCGAGGGTCAACATGGAGGCATTGGCATGGTGAGGAATCAGATCCTCAAGTGCGTGCGATATGCGATTCATGGCGGTGGAGCGCTCGTTATTCCTTCCATGGCCCTTCGTAACGCGAAAAACTTGGCCGACATTGAGACCTCTACAGAGGTGCCACTGGATTATCTGCTGGACCGCGATACCTTTGTATCGCACTTGTCAAAAGGATGTCCTGGAATGCAATTATACGACCATGCAGACGACTTTCCCTCCTACCAGCATCGGACTGGAGAGCCATTACATATACTTGGGGATCAATTCGAGCCGGACCATCCTCGAGAAGGGCTTCGACACCCTCGACAATGGAGGGAATTCTTTGACAATTGGCTCGAGGAGAAGTCCGTGAAAGTTTCAGCCAATGCCCCAGTACACGTCAAGTTTGAGCAATCCTTCCTCGAGTATCCCGTGCAAGACGATGGCGAGGCCTTTGTAAACGAGTTTGGAAAGATTCTCTCATACCGAAATGACACTCGCGCCCTGGCGGCCAAGGTCCTTTTCGAGATGAAACGCAGGTTCACGCTGCCCATTGACCCAAAGACGGCCATCAATCCTGGCACATACTATGGAGCGCACTTGCGTCTCGAGTCTGACGCCATCTGGGCTTGGCCGCCTGCACAGTGGCGATTCTCACGAATGGACGAACAATTTGAACAGCAGTTCCAAAATCTTGAGCGCTCAGGTTTGGGAGTCGTCTATGTTGCGTCCGGGAATCAGACCGTGGTGGACATGTTTGCTGAGGCATGGGGCAAGCGCATCACAGCAAATCCTGGATCCGGAAGGAGAAACGTGACGGTAGTGACCAAGCATGATTTGCTTCGAGGACATGACAGACAAAGACTAGAGGGCATGACGTTTGATCAACAGGCTCTGGTCGATTTCATGGTCATGTTCAAGGCAAGCGCATTTATGGGTGTCGCACACTCGAGCTTTCCGTGGACGGTTGCGTTGCGACGTCACGAGCTGAGCAAGTACACAAGCTATGCGAATGAAGGTTCCGACTTGTTGAGAGATGAGTATAGCGTCATCATGGGAATGCAAGCCGACTATCCGGAAATAGACCCCTTTGTCACCGGTATCTGGCCGTAAGAGATGTTAGGGCGTCGAGATATTCATTGAGATCTCGTCAAACATTGAAATCCGCAAGGCACAGGCTGTTTTCGAGCAACTACACTGGAACGGGCTTTCCTGGAATTGGAATTTCCATTTCTGATGCATCTGTCCTGTAGAAGCGCGACAGCCTCTACCGTCGTTGCTACACAGTATCATCTCAAGATGCGAGTGTCGAAGCAACATATCCTCGCTTGCAAATTTGCCCGATCATCAATGCTTCTACCTGTCATTGCTTCCAAAGATGATCGATATCGGCTTTCCGCTTGGTAGGATGAAGCAACACAAGTATCGATCATTGTGAGTGCTAGGCCACGTCAACTCGAGAGTCTCGACTAGGACGGCGACGAGGTGCTGGAAAAGGGGTCAAGAAATTCAAGTCTGGGTCAGACTTTTGGCAAGATGGAAAACATTTTAGCCAAGAATAGAGATCAAACCATAATGCAAACAAAGTAAATTAGCTGCTCAGAGGTAGCTTTTTTGAGTCACCATAATCCATGTTCATGCACAAGCCCCCGTTTTCCAGATGACCACTTATCGAGACAAAGCATTTGCAGAAGCACAAATGTCCAATACTTTAAAGATGAATAAACCTGTAGTGAGCTGACAGCACCGTCGATTTTGGTAGAAAGAAATCCCCACGTTGTAGGGCGAGAGCGGCGCCTTCAAACAACACAGAATAGAGGATCATTCACGTATTGTCTGACACAACCAGGAGAACCGAAATGCTGCTTACAAAGAGATCCTCGAATCGGAATCCAGCTTTTGCACTTCACTGACCGGCTCGCCATGGCATCAAGGTGGCACAGACCATACGAGGATTGAGCACACCATCAAATGCGAGCTGCCATGATGCCATTCATACCGGCGCCAACATAATCGTTGTTGTCGCAGCTCGTACTGTATACACCCAAACCTTGATAAGACGATTTCAGTGTGCTAACGATACCACTTTACAGCGATCCGATCGCTTGTCAACGAAAATTTGTTAGGGAGTTAACGATATTCACCCCTGTATATAGCGTATAATGATAATCGTTGGAGCTGGCCGGACTTTTGCAGGTATCG
>NW_006917103.1:194969-296147 GCF_000516985.1 Pestalotiopsis fici W106-1
CTATATAGTAGATGTTGGCACCCGTATTTTGTAAGGTGTATCGTAGTTTCCAGGGCTTATGGGGGCCTCCTCCTTTTGGACCTCCAGCTGGTAGGTGGCCAGTTGGCCAATCAGAGCCCAAGAATTCTGGCGCTCCACTGGAAGCTCCACTTATTTTATAACGTTGTCTATGTTGTAGCGATAAAAACCCTTGGAAATGAATATCGTCTTATCTAGTTTAAGGTGTACTCCTTGAGGAAGCGCTCTTGCCCGACGACGCTACCATTTTGGGCCCATCGCACATCGGAGGTTTCCATTGGCAAGCGACGATCCCATCTTCCAGAGTGCCAAGAGAGGCAGCTCGGCCCCCGTTCACTACGACGGAGCCGCGGCAGATCGTGTGAAGCTTCACTTTTCATTACCTAAAGACTTCAACACCGGTCGCGGCAGGCCACAGAGCTTTGGACTTGTGCCCTCGAATCCATGACACATCGCATGCACGGTGTGTTGCGGCAGTAGCAAGTCACGACGCCACCACTAGAAACACATTCCCCGTGTTGTATTCATCGCTGGGTTGAGTTGCTGCCTTTCACCAATTCTGCCACCGGGGGCTGAAAGCCGACCCGACAGCAAGTTGCGTGGAGACGCGACCGCGGTAGTAGTTTGCAAGCATAGTGCCGGAGTCATCGGAAATGGAGAACTGCTGGGGTTGGCGATGAGTTGTAAGACCAGGCAATGTTGAGCGCAGGAGAGAATGTGAGGTCCAATCGGCAAAGAGGGCGAGGTTGCCCTTACTCGATTTTTACGCCATGATATGAGACGTTTACTCGATTCAATCGAGAAATGGTTTCTCGATAAAAAAGGCGCCTTTTAGTTGAGTCGTAGCGGTCAAACTTGAATGGTTGGGCCGCTAGAGATGAAAACGGAACCGTCTGCTAGCTTTTGTGAGACTAGACATGATCAGGAAAAGCTCAAGGCACACGGCAATGAGAGACGATTTGAAGATGCCAGGAATCTGAAGAAGCCGCCAGACTTTTCCTTGCTATTCTGTTCCATTTTGCTAATATCACACGTGTATGCTCATTCAGAAACACAAAAAAAATTGCGAGAATTGTACGACGTCAATCGAGAGAATATCGTGGGTTTTCAATCAATGCAATTGAATGCTTTTCTTGACACGTGCTATTGACTTTCTTGGGTCAAAGGAGTAAGAACTGAAGCGTATCGGTCAAGTCCGATATGATCCCACTGTTTGCGCTCAACCCCGCCAAGGCCCGCATCCCGCTATAAATTGTGAGATGGGCTCGTTTTCAGCAAAGAATGGGAAAGATAGCAATGGGCCAACGGGGCTAGACCGATTCTAGAAGTCTCCCACGCAACGCAGCTGGCGAATCAGATGCTTCTGATAACGACGGCGACACTCATAGAGCAAGACCAAATCCTCAGGGGTCCAGCCGCGGCTTTGGCTATCTTTGTCCTGCATTCCAGAATAGCATTCTGATGCAACCAAGCAACTGCTTATCTAGGCCAGAAGAAGCTTGCCTGCTTCTTGGTTGGACCCGAACGCTCCTAGCGCTCCTGTAATACATAGTATCAATGCATTGCTGTGTCGCCTTGGCTTATCCATCACTCATCAACTCTCACCCACAGCCAAGGCAAAGAGGTCGTGGGCAGTGTCTTTTCGGCAACTGTCTCCGTCGTCGGATAACCTTGATAACGCTGGCTCCCTCCGTAGACCGTAGGTAGTCAGCCCAACTCCACACAAGGAGAGGCTTCGGGATATGCAAGTGGGTATCGGTTCGCTCGCCTCGTCAGAGGTAAGAAGCCAGAACGAGTCGTTGCCATTGTCGTCGCCCTCCGCCTTTGTTCCACATTCACCCGAAAGGAGTGCCACCATCTCGGAACATGTCCATCTGCCTTCCACGTGTTTACCGCCAAACACTCTCTTGTATCCACTGCCTACCTTCATCTCATCTCTCCTCGTAGAAGAAAGCCATTGTGAATCCTTTTCTCCTTCCACTTTCTCAAGCACATTCTTGACCCTTATCTCCACACATCTCTGAACGATAGGACCCTGAACTCTCGCTTTGTTCTTCTGATTTTGTCCGACACTCCTGCCACTGTTGCATAGTCATCACCCACCCCCACTGCATACAATAAGCACCAACCTGTGTGTGTCTGATAAGCCAGCTCGCCAACTTTATCGTCGACGACCATTAACGCTATCGAGATCTATATCCCTGTTTCCCCGGATTTTTCTGCATCTAGAACCTCTATAACAGAGGATACTCGACCATGTCGGCAGATGCTGCTCCCGGACCACTCACAGTTCTCGTTTCGACGAGGGCTGTACTGACTCTGCCAGACGACAGCCTTATCTTGACGCCTGCCACCATTTCCATCTCGACCGAATTGGGTAAGATCGTGGCTATAGAGCAGACTGTCGTGCCCAAGACATCTTTTCCTTCGTCGGTCACATATGTCGACTATGGCTCCAAGGTGCTCATGCCCGGTCTCGTCGATGCGCACGTGCACCTCAACGAACCTGGCCGCACAGAATGGGAGGGCTTCAATACTGGTACTCGCGCAGCTGCCTCGGGAGGTGTAACTACAGTAATTGACATGCCATTGAATGCCATCCCACCCACCACCACAGTCGCAGGTTTCAAGGAGAAGCTTGCCGCAAGTCGGGGACAATGCTGGATCGATGTTGGTTTCTACGGCGGCGTCATTCCGGGCAATGCTAATGAGCTTTTGCCGCTCGTCGAGGCCGGTGTTCGGGGCTTCAAGGGATTTCTGATCGAGTCTGGTGTCAGTTCATCTAAGCGTAACGAACAATTTAGCCATTATTGACATTTCTCCAGGTTGACGAGTTTCCGGCAATCTCTTCCAAGGATATTGAGCTGGCAATGAAGACATTGAATGGAACACCAACAACATTAATGTTCCATGCTGAAATGATTCCCCCAATTGCGGACTCGGTCGGCGACAAGGTTCAGGCTTCTGAGCCACCGCTGGCGCCGCATGGAGACCTGAAAGCTTATCAGACATTCCTCGAGTCTCGTCCGCCCGTTTTTGAAACGTGCGCCATTGACGAGATCATTTCCTTGTCGCATCTCGCCACAAATCTGCACTTGCATATTGTCCATCTTTCTGCCATTCAGGCAATTCCCATACTGAAAAAGGCCAGAAAGAATGGCGTCAACATTACTGCCGAGACCTGCTTCCACTACCTGGGACTCGCAGCCGAGTCCGTAGAGGATGGAGACTGCCGATACAAGTGCTGCCCGCCGATCCGCGAACAAAACAACCAAGATGGCCTTTGGGACGAGCTGGTGGCGGAAGATTCGTGCATCAAGACCATCGTATCGGATCATTCGCCATGCACGCCCGAGTTAAAGCTTCTTCCTCCGCACCTGCAGAACACCGAGGCTGCTCACATGCACCACTCAGACTCGGGTGTCGACGTGACGGCCGACCTGCAGCTTGCCGACCTGGATAAGCAGGCAACTCAAGCTTCGGCACAGGGCGACTTCTTCGCTGCGTGGGGTGGAATCTCTTCAGTCGGCCTGGGTCTCCCCATACTGTACACTGCCTCCACGCTCCGCGCCAAGCAGGGCGGCAAGACGCCGAGTCTGGTCGACGTCGTGCGCTTGTGTTGTCAGTCCACCGCGAAGCAGGTTGGTTTGTACCACCGCAAGGGCGCGCTCAAGGTTGGCATGGACGCCGACGTTTGCGTATTCGACGATGCCGAAGAGTGGGTGTTGCAGAGCCACGGCATGCACTGGAAGAACCGGTGCTCGCCTTGGGAGGGCCACAAATTCCAGGGCCGCGTCAAGGAAACATGGCTTAGGGGAACAAAGGTCTACCAGCATGGCGGACTCAACCATGGTTTCGTGACCGAATCTCCTGTCGGCGAGGCCATTGTTGAAAAGAGAACCGTGTAAACAAGTGTGGTGAAATCTGGCAGCTGTGTGGTGCCATTGGCGGGGTCGAGGTTGGAGTACTTGACCCAAGCTTACAAGTGACAGACAAGATTGGTTGGAGTTGCCGACGCAGCAAGAAAGCATCGGGTGAATTGATTGAGCGAATATAGCATGGCGTGCGATGGAAGCATATCATAAACTCACGAGTTATGATTGATTTGTGGCATTTTTCTGCGCTTCCGATTCGGGGGACATGATATTATATAGCAATGTTTGTGTCTATGTCCATAATTTATCAAGTCCTTTTTTTTTTTCTTTTTTTTCATTCAAGCCAATAGTCTTGGTGATGCGATGCATATAGAGGCAGATCAATTGGGGAATGATAGTTCTCACGCAAATCTATTCTTCTCTTCTCGACCAGCTATTACGCTCTTGCTATTTAAACTTCAAACACAAGTCTTTCTTCACCTCTGGCCAAACGATACCGCTGCGTGGCTTCTAAAAGCTCGTCGCAGCCCTTGAGTAGACGTGCCCACTTCCTCGCAAAGCCTGCACTCACCTCCCAACCGCTCGGACACCAGGGCTCGCCCCAAACAATGATCCCGCGCGTCTCAATCTCGTCGTAGCCCTCGTACAGGCCACCGAGCGCATCCTCACAGAAATCATCCTCGTCGATTCCATCGCCACACTCGCTCAGCATGATCAGGTTGTCCCGCATCGCCGGGAATGGGATCATATCGATCCAAAGGTCGTGAGGCACACTAAGCTGGATCATGGTGGGCTGAAGCGATGGCGGGATAGTGGAAGGCGCCTCGGACAGGGGCAGAATATGAAATGCCGCGCCACATTCGGTTGGCATTCGGTGCTGAAGGGACAAGATGGCCAAGTTCGTCATCGTGGCGCGTAGCACATTGAACTGGATGAGCACAATGAGCTGATGATCGGGGGCAAGAGGGAATTGGAACTGAGGCAAAGTATGCTGATAATCCGCCCCAGTCGAATAAGGTATCATGGGCGGGATCAGGCGATGGCGCCGAGTTGATAACTCGGTTTCATTCGACACGGACACATTGCAGTTTTCTCGCTCCGCTTTCAGAAGCTCCCAATATGAAAAGGGCTTCAGTGATGGTAGGTCATTGCCAGACCTTGAGTCAGCTCTGAGCAGGCTCTCAACCTCTAATTTCAATCTATTGGAAAGTGCTGGCGCAACAC
This sequence comes from Pestalotiopsis fici W106-1, assembly GCF_000516985.1. Taxonomy (NCBI): domain Eukaryota; kingdom Fungi; phylum Ascomycota; class Sordariomycetes; order Amphisphaeriales; family Sporocadaceae; genus Pestalotiopsis; species Pestalotiopsis fici. The sequence goes on from NW_006917103.1 coordinate 200,087, forward strand.
CATCGTCCTGTGGACGGACACATGTGGGCTCCACACTCTCAGTCGAAGCCTGCCTCTGTACCCTGCGCCGCCCTAGCATTCAAAAGACCAGTGAGTACTCGCGTCTTGAGAGATGCCCCTCTTTATGAGATAACGACTTACTCCACGCCCTTTGGTGTAGGCGATTTTGTCTTCTCCTGCGCTCGGCCGCACTCCCGAGGCCAGTCCAATCATCATCCCTTGTGCGTGCCTAGGTCAAATAGTGTCAGTAAGTCTGGGTGAATTGAATACCGTCGGAAACTGACCTCGAGGAGCTTCTCGCTCGGATGGCTACATCTCACCGCTATAGCTGCCATTATATGTCCTGTATGCTTTCTCAAGTGGGAGTTGCAACAATCCTAGTTTAGACGCATGCAAACTGCTTATGCTGCTGGAAACGATCTAAAATGGCGGTTGCTGTCTTGTCGGTTGGCCTCGGGACAATAGACGGGCAGTCGGAGGAACTTTATAATTTGTCAAATGGTTCTTGCGAGTGAACAAAATCCGAATTTGAAAAGTCTCCGACATCAGATAATCTTGAGCGGCATCCAGATGAATAATAAATCCTAGCTCGCGAGAGAATCCGTCGCATCCCAACCGTCGATCCTACATACCTAGCGTGCTGCCAACTGCTTATCCTGCATATTGCTAAGCCTATTGTGGACGCCAAGCCACCCACTAGAGTACCAGACGTCTATCAGCAATGTCTCAGTAATGCTATGATGCCACGCATTTTTCATATTGTTAAGAATAGCAATGATACAATCGCATATAGATACTTTGGGCTTGGCCTTGGCGCATGAACTGAGGATATATAGACGCTCTCGCCCATGGAAATGGGTTACAAAATGACTTTCATGACTACAGTCAAGCCTTGTCTTCGATTCTAATACATCATTACTATCGATTTGTTTATATATTCTACGTTAAATAATGCCCGGCGCTATATCTGGCTTGGTCGACTTTGACCCTGAGAAGGACATTCCTTCTCTTCAAGGCAAAGTCGTCTTTGTTACTGGAGGTATGTAACAACTCATGCTCGAGGTTGCTGTACTAGAAGCTGATCACGCAAAGGAACTGCCGGACTCGGAAAATCATCCGTCCTTGCTTTTGCAAAACATAATCCAATCCATGTATATTTTACAGGTCGAAATGCGGAAGCAGGAGCGGCTGTCGTCGAGGAAATCAAAGGCATCGATCCAAATGTGGGCGCAACCTTTATTAAAGTCGACATGATGTCGTTGGCAGATCTCAAGGCAGCCTGCTCACAGTTTTCTCACGATCGTCTTGATGTACTATTGTAAGTTGGACATTCTCCAGCCAGAAAAGTCACCTACTGAATGAAACCACTCCACAGATGTAATGCTGGTATCATGAATCAGCCGCCTGGACTCAGTTCAAATGGGTATGAAAAGCATTTCGCAACCAATCATCTCGGTAATGCCATGATCACCAAACAACTTCTACCAATCTTGTTGAAGACGGCTGAGAAGCTCGAGTCCGATGTACGAATAGTCAACCTGACGTCGTTGGGTTGGCAACTTCATTCGAAGAGGGGCATCGACTTTGATGATCTCCGCAATGCCAAGCCAGGATTCCTGAGATCATATTATCACTATGGGTAAGTTCAAGAGGGGCGTTGGTGAAACGATGAAATCCAAATCTGTTACCCTGTACAATGATTTTGTGAGACTAGCTGACACGCATCTCTTCGAATGGGCAGAGAAAGCAAGCTTGCAAACATTGTGTATGCGCGCGAGCTCGCACGACGCTACTCTACGATCATGGCTGTCTCTGTGCACCCGGGTGTTGTCAAGACCGATCTGGTTAATAATCTATCAGTAGCTCGCAAGGCTGTCGTATACGTAAGCCAGTATCTCATGGGCGTGTCGCTGATGGAGGAGTGGCAAGGATGTCTCAATCAGCTTTGGGCAGCTGCTGGAGCGAAAAGGGGAGACTTGGTGAACGGTGCTTTCTATAGGCCCGTCGGGGTCTTGAGCAACGACATGCTGGATGATGTGGCCAAAGACACTGAGCTAGGAGAAAATTTGGTAAGCAACTTCCGATGTCATTTCTCCCCTTCTCTGGGCTGTCTCATGAGCAAGCATTGGCCAAATTGGTGCTGCAAAAGAGCATACTCAGACGAATGGCCCAAAAGAGCTGCTTCAAACTCATTTATCTACCCGAATAGGTAATTGCTAACACAAGTTATTGTAGTGGTCTTGGACAGAAGAAGTATTGGCCAATTATTAGAGTTTTCGGATTCGATCCGTGGCAAAGTTTTGACCACCTCACAGACCCGCTTATACGATTCTGTAGGTTTGGAGAAACAAGAGCCGAGAAAAAGTGAGGCTTCATAGCGACCCCGAAATCGCAGTTTCTTAATGTTTGACGATGTACAATGAAGCCCCTAGCCTAGCCGTTCCCCTGGGGCGATGAAAAAAATTCAACCTTTCTCTTGAAAGCCTTTCCAAAGCCCGGTTCAAATGACTAGGATAACGATGTATCTTAAGCGTCATCGGGCAATTGATTGCAAAGTTTCGATATCTTTTCTCCGAAGCATACATGGTTATCCATATCTATTTTACAGATATTTGACGGTTCCCATGTTTGGCCCTGGCTTTTGAGCAAAGTTAGGGCTCCCGAGATGCGGGCTGTGCCTTCGGTCGCCACTGACAACCGATCGAGGCCACGAAAAGATCCGAGTTCTTCCCGGAGAACGACTATTTTGACCACACCAAGGCCTCGGTTTCTACATAGAGTATTCACATGTCAAAATTGCGGCTCCGATTCCGCCCTCTGCCAATGATTCTGTTACTGGCACTCGTCAAGGGTGGCGGAGCCCCATGGAGCATAGGAATCACGAGTAAAGCATGAGAGGATTGAAGAGGACGAAATTTACTCTTTGAGGGCACCAAGGGCTGCTTGGGGGACCTCTCCCGTCCTCGAGTGTCAACGTGACAATCAAATTTCAACTTCCGTGATGATGTTTGGCCGTCTGTGTAATTACACTCTTATGATGATGTGAATGATTTTGATTTGCTGACATGAAAGTTCGATTCATCTGGCTCATACCTGCCATGGTTTCATTACCTTGGGGTTAGTGTCTTGGTGATATGTGAGTACGTGACGCTAACGTTCGGGGTTACGAGCGCCTCACTTTCTCTCTTCGTCTGTATAGGTTGTCTTGCCCTAATTGAGAAAGATGTCAAGGGACAAACAATAGTCAGAAGTTAGTACTCGATGCGTAGGGCCGTGTAGGGCCGCGTAGGGCCGCTTGGGCTAGATATGCAGGTACCATACGCCTTTACTAAGATCGACGTATAGATCCTTCTCCATGGTGGCTAGCCGGACCAAGCCTTCCGCTCTTCGGGCCACAAGACGCTCTGTGTCTAGGTGAAGGGCTTCCCCCGTATTTCCCACGAGGCACGTGGACCACTGTGAAATCTGCAAAGATCCGCTTCAGGATCTCTTTATTGACTGCCGGCTTCCCGTTGGCCATCCGCGGTTTCGGGTCTTCGTGGCATGGATCACGGGTCGACCCTACAGTCTCGGTCGAGCCGCCAGGATATGCTGAGCAGAGATGTCGCATCTAAGGCGGACCGCCGCAGCTTCGCTCAGCCCTTTGGCTGGTATCTGCTGTGTCCATGATCCTGTCGGTCCCATTTTTCATCATCTCGAGGCTGATAGCGCGTGCTTCTTGGTGTAGCGTCTTGCTTAGCGGTTCGCAAGACAAGAGCTACTACGCGAAAATATTCTTCTAGCGCCTTCATAGAAGGTTCTTTGCAAATAACCGCACGAGTCAAGAACTGACTAGAGCCAAGAACAGGCACGAGCTTTCGACGGAAGTACCAGCAATTGGTAGTTCCTCAATTGCCAATAATTGTAGCAGGCCTCTAGCAGAAAATAGCAAATAGAGCAAAATGAACATAATGACACGATGGTGGCTTTTGTGCAGTGTCTTCATCTCAAGTGGCTGCTAGTCTCATCTCTAAAGATTGGTTTCAGAATAACGAATGCCAATGAGGATGTGCGTGTCCTAGCGTCTGAATTTAGGTATGCTGAATGAGTTTTGAGCCAGTGCCTGAACAGCTCTGGGGTCTCCCTGCTCGAGTATAGCTGCGGCCATCTAAATCTGTCAGGCGAGAGACAACGACACCCATGATACTATCGCTCGTAGCTTCACCGGCGCCTGGTTTTTTTTTTCTTTCCCCGCCACCGCTGTTCGCCTGAAGATTTTTTTTTGTCTTGCCTTCTTTGCACCCCTCAGGTGGCAATGGCGGGACAACAGACATAGGCGTATCAATCATGATTGTGCTGTTTCTACAACGACCGGCGTTAGGAAACAGAGCAACGTTGTGTTCGCATCTGAACCGTGATGGTCATAGCTTCGCAGTATATAATATTGGCACACAGTCCGTCTCTAAGCCAGCATAGCTAATATCACGTCCTAAACATCCGTCAAAATTAGTCCACCTGTTTCAGCTTTCGGCGAAGCCTAAGCTATCAAAAGCACAAGCCTGTTCTAAATCTGACATCTGGGTCGCTGCTTCGAAAGGGGTAATACGATTGACGATACGTATATAGTCGAGCTCTCTATAAGCACGGCGCTTCTTTTCGAAATGGCTGGCTCAAGTCGAGACAACATTTCTTACGAACAGCTGCGGCACGTTGACGTCCCAGTAGTCGCTCCTTATCCGATCCGGAAATCACATAGTTATTCTCAAGACGCTGGTCAAGCACCCCACGATCGTCCTACCCTCGGAACGCCTTCGGCAAACAAACCACAGCACATAGCAATGCCGGGATCACGAGGTCCTCGTCCACCATCCTTTGAGGACAGAGAGGCGCTGGCGTCGCTCGAGGCCAGGTCGCCTGGAGCTAGGAGGCCCCCAGTCCGGCCTGGGCGCACCAACAGCATGAATACTTCAGTCACTGCTCACACTGCACATACTCTCACGCCCCAGATGGCTGAGGATTCGGACAACGACCGTGAGCACCAGCCAGCGTACTTTGACCAGGCGGCTGGACCGTCTGCAAACCAGTTCCTCGCCGCCCGCGGCAGGCCCATGTCCTTTTATGACATGAAGGAGCAAAATAAACAAGCCAAGCTGGGTGCCATTGGTGGCAACAACAACAGAGCCTCGTGGCGTAGCGGTGACATGCCGTTCAACTATGCCGACATCATTGGAGACAACCGTCACAGCTACGTGCCTCCAAACATGGGCCGTCACGTGAACCGACCAAACAGGGAGGCGGATAACTTTCTTCCCACCAGGCTTCCGTGGACCATGTGGATGAACAGTGAGGCCAAGAATCACTTCGTGGCTGCGCTCGGCGAATGGGTCGGAACTACAATGTTCTTGTTCTTCGCTTTTGCCGGAACACAGGTCGCCAATGCCCAAACCAAGACACCGGCAGAGGCAACTACAACAAACGCCACCGCTGGTTTCGACCCTATAGTCATGCTCTACATCTCTGTGTCCTTCGGTTTCAGTCTCATGGTCAATGTTTGGGTCTTCTTCCGTATCTCGGGTGGTCTCTTCAACCCAGCTGTAAGTAAAGCTCTTTTCCATCATTGAACGATCGCTAATGGCTAATCCTGTAGGTTACACTCGCTCTTTGGGCTACTCGGGCAATTGACGCCACGAGAGCAGTCATCCTTTTCTTATCACAAATTGTGGGCAGTATCACTGCTTCAGCACTTATTGTTGCCATCTTCCCCACGCCATTTAGTGTGCGTACCACGCTCAGTGATGGCACATCTATTGCGCAAGGTCTCTTTGTCGAGGCATTCATGACAGCCGAGCTCGTCTTTACAATTCTCATGCTGGCGAAGGAGAAGCATCGCTCAACTTTTATTGCTCCCGTTGGTATCGGTCTGGCTCTCTTCATTGCCGAGCTGGTCGGAGTTTACTACACTGGAGGTTCTCTAAACCCAGCCCGCAGCATTGGTCCCTGCATTGTCTCTGGCAAATTTGATCCCGAGCACTGGATCTACTGGGTTGGCCCCGGTATGGGAGCCATTTTTGCCATCGCATTCTACCTCTTTATCAAGGTGCTCGAGTACGAAATGGCAAACCCTGGCCAGGACGGCGACGAGGTGAACGACCCAACCAAGAACCCCAACCACGAGCTGCGCGAGAAGCAGCGTGAGATGACAACGCGCATCCTCTCCTCACTCGGTTATGAGAACCCGACGCTGGCAAATCCATCGGATGCTGTGCGATCGGCCGAGGAAGGCGCCTACTTTACGAGTCGCACATCCTCAGTCATGAACGACAGCGACCAGGAGCAACGCTTTGGCGCCAACGGTGTGGCCCTGTCTACTGTTGCATCCATGAGCGATCACATAGGTAGCCCGCCACCTACCAGCCACGTACCATCCGTCTCGGTACACGGAGACCGGTAATATGGTGAATACTACCAAAACAAACCAGCTCAACAATGCGGTAAATATCATTTCGGAGCGGGGAACGGGACGAGCAACGGTTGCATGGCTAGGCGTCTGGGTGACAAAATAATAATATCTGCTAAACATACTGACCTGGGGTCAGCTCTCGACCATCTTTTCATATTTAACTCACGCTTGCGTTTTTAATATTGGGCGTTGCTGGATGATCCTCGCCGTATAACTCTTGCATTCACATCTCATAGGTAGATAGAGAGGAAGAAAACCCCTTATTACACAATCCCGTCTTTACCCAACCTTGATCGGTTTCCTCGTTCGAGGTTGATAAAATGGTTGAACTTTCCAGCTTGCCGCCATATGACGAGAGTGCTAGTATTTCCACAGGTATTTCAGGATCGAGATTAGTCATGCGAGACGCTGTTCAGAACGTCAGTTATCAGGCAAAAGTTCCGCCCCTACTATAAGCTGCTCCCATCACAGTAGCTAATGTTCCTAGGATGGCCGCCCCAATCACTCCATGCCAGACACCCTGGCGGCCAGTCAGAGGCCTCTGGTTAATGCTTCGATGCAGCGTGGCGCGATACATTGGTGCATTACATTACGAGCCTCTCGTAGGATGATTTATTTTCTTCAGAAGTTCAAATAAAAAATGGTGAGCAATACGACTTATTGAAATTCGCTCGCCTTCAAAAAGCTGGACCCAAAAGTAGGAGCATACTTTAGCAAGGTGAGTCCGCGCCTCGTTGTTTCATTGAATACTTGCGTCATCCGAACCCACGACAGCAGTGGGGTTTCTACAGAAAAGATACGGTAAATTGTACGGTATTAAGAAAAATTTGTGACCCGAAAGGTTTTGCGTCGGTGCATACAGTGTGTAGGTAGGCAGCCAGGTAAGGACGGGGCAGACAATAAAGATGGGTCTGCTCTGCCAGCAATTTAGGTCCTGGAAACGCTATTCAGTTCATTGCGTTGCGGGGGTCCTTCAAGCAAGACATTGCCAAATACAACTACTGTCGATAGTTGATCAATTGAGTGACTATTTTGGCTCGACTATTGCAATACTTCTGTCCAACGTGGATGATATTCTTTTCGCTTGCACCAACGATATCTGCTTGGACTGTATATGCCCTGTCGTTGGCTCAATTGAAATCATTTGGCACATCAAGTAAGAGTATAGATTGGCTACTGTTAGTATTCATACCAATTGCATAGACTATCAAATAAGAAATAAACATGTGTATTGAGTGAAAAAAGTTCACTAGAAACATTGATTGGATTAAACAGTAATTACATCCAACTCAATACAGCATCTTGCAGTCAGATACATGAGTAATCTTTTACACTGGAATTAAATACTTATCTTTTTTGCGCAAACGAGCAGGACCCTCCTATAGTGCCGCTATAGGTGCAGCTAGTCCTACAGCATGCTTTGCTTTTGGAGATTTTCTATTTCGGCGGAATCGAATGCATAACTTCTCCGAATTCGGCTGCCTCTTGTCATCGGCTTTCTACTTAGCCTATGTCTTTACCCCCCTGACGGCATCCTCGCTTCAAATGGCCACAATTGTTGAAGGCAAATTGTTGATTGCGTTTGGATTACAAAAGTGGCTCATTGCGTGGGTGACTTGAAAATCCTCGAAAAAGCCAGATTTGGACCCAAAATCACGATTGTCTATAGCTTCACCAATTCCGCGTGAGATGAGCAGGATGATGCTAGAAACAAACGAGAAGATCGGATGCCAGGATCTGCCTGGCCCAAGTCATCATGGTAAGAATATATGTCGCCCTTGCACCCAGATTTCTCTGATTGACCTTGGTAAAGTAGCAGGTTCGTCTTCGCATAGTGCTAGAGCGAATAGCGGAGCAAAAGATGGCGCTCCGGCAAGTCAGTCCCGCCGAGATCATTCCATCGAAGTGATCCGATGGAAAGTGGATGATGCTGAGAACCCAAATAATTGGCCATTATGGAGAAAGAGACTGATTGTCATCACAAATATGGTGATTGTGCTCAACAGTACGATGGGAAGTTCGCTGCCCAGTCAAGCGATACCTTTTATAACCAAAGATTGGGGTGTTGAAGGACAAAACGAACAGAACTTGCCAATATCGACATATTTAGTTGGTTACGTCTTTGGTCCGCTCATTTGGGGTCCCATGAGTGAGCACTTTGGTCGTCGATGGCTCCTATTGGGAACCTTTATATGCTATTGTGCTTCTGTCCTGGCATGCGCACTGGCTCCAAGTTGGTCGTTCCTGTTGGCATTTCGGTTCTTGGCTGGCACATTTGCAAGCTCTCCGCTCGCAATCACGACGGGCATATTCGCCGATATATACGGAGAACCGGTCGAAAGAGGACGAGCAATGGCGTTTTTTAATGCAACAACCATTCTCGGGCCCATCTTTGCACCTATCATATCGGGTTGGACGGCACCTACGATTGGCTGGCGATGGTGTTTCTGGATCGGCCTCATCTACGCTGTGCTCAGCTTTATACTCTTGTGCTTCCTTCCAGAGACATTTAGCCCGAGATTATTATCGAACAAGGCGACACGGATGAGAAAGCAAGATTCGTCGTTGAACGTGATTGCAGCATCGGAACGGGATCCATTGACTCCTACACGCTTTATCACTGTTATTTTAACGAGACCAATCAGGATGCTAGTGTCGGAATCTATTGTCATGTGCTGCTCGGCTTATCTGTCGCTCGTGTATGCGATCTTTTATATGAGCTTTAGAGCCTATCCAATCATTTTCCAAGAGTTCTACAGCCTCTCCCCTGGGGTCACTGGGTTGTGTTTCTTGCCCATTGGCCTCGGTGCGATTTGCACACTCCCGGTATTTTACTGGTACGATTCGTATCTCAGACGGTTGCGAGCGAGGCATGTTCCCTGGGCTTTACGGGAGGAAGCCCGGCGGTTGCCCCTGGCTTGTCTCGGCGGGCCGCTATTCGTGGTGTCCTTGTTCTGGCTAGGCTGGACAAGCAGAAACGGTGTGCATTTTGTGGTCCCTATGCTGGCTGGGCTCTTGTTTGGCTTTGGTTTTCAATTCATCATGATGGCCTTGTTGAATTACCTTAGTGATGCTTATGAGATTTATGCGGCATCTGCCCACGCCGTTGCGAGCATGTGCAGATCACTCTTGGCTGTCGCTCTCCCGTTTGCGACGTTACCTCTATTCGATAGACTGGGCATCGCTGGCGCATGCAGCTTCCTGGCAGGGCTAAGTGCCTTGATGTGCGCAATCCCCTTTTGGTTTATCTGGAAAGGCGACGAGATTCGGGCAGGAAGCAAGTATTGCACAGCTCTGAAGCAGAAGAGTGACACCATAATATAATTTAGAGCTTTACTTTACTTGAACAGGACAATCAACATAATCGTCAAGCTGAGCTGCTCAAGAGAAACATTGGATTAATGTGTTGCGTCCGTGCGACGGAAAGTCTCTTGCTCTGGGCACCCTGCAAGTTCTAGGTTGGCGGCATTTTTAGTGACTGAAGCACTGTAGAGCCTCGGGTCGCCGAACACTAGATCGGGGCGATCCCTAACCGAAGCTCTCAACCTCGGAAATTCCAAGCGACATTTCATCACTGACTTTCGCGCGTGTTGAGAAATTTGTACAATCTCACCCTCCGTTTCTCTTTGCTTTTGATACCGTCTCGCGCTGCGTCTCTTGAGCTCAATGCCGATGCAAGGATTTCTGGTGGTTGACCAATTAGACTGTGAATCAAGTACCTGCCTAGAGGCTCGCTCCTTCAGGCTTCGAACGCCCAAAATTGGCAAGAGTCTCCCCGGTACCGAATGTGACGCCAACACGGTTCATGGGCCTCGGAGCATTTCCTTCCCGGCATTCCTTGACCGTACGATTATTGACTCAAACTAGTATTCACTTTGTATGGGCTGTCCGATACGGACAAACAAGCCAAAAGATTACAACACGACTCCAAGACCAGGCGTGTGTGTGTGTGTGTGTGTGTGTGTGTGTGCTAACCACCATTTTATTGCTCTCCAACTTCCACGCCCATAGCCTCATCATCTTGATAATCGACAGAACAATGAACCCCACGATCCAGCTCCGCCAATGTGCGTTGGTGAGCTGGTGACAGCAAGGATGAGCCTGAGCTTAAAGACTCTAGGGCATGTTCCCGGTGCCATCTTTGCAGACTCAAATACTCTGTAGCTACGAAATATACCACCCGTATCCTGTACCTCCAAACCATGGTACCTCGGCTCCCTTCAGGACTTGGCGTACCAACGCGACTCGACCTCGCTTAGCAAGTCGCGTTTTCTTCGGATGGATTCGCGCGCCCGATGTGCGACGAGTGAGATGGAGAGCTGGTACTGTAGCAGTCTTACTCCTTGTCAGACTGAGTTCGCAACCTTTACAGTGTCAAGTGACGGACGGTACCATTCTCAAAGAGCCAAATCCCATCTCGGCACGACAACTGAAGCGCCACGACACAACCCCCACAGTTAACCTCGAGTGGTATTGTAGCTGGACCAGACCGCTAAAATGTCAACCCTAGCAGGGGCCTGGCGTGCCTAGCCCCCACTGTTCTTCTTGGTCCCTCTCCAGGGTTTCCATTCCGTGGTTCTCAAGGGGGGTCAAGGTTGATATATTTTGTCTTCACAATAAGCATCGCAGCTCGGGATACCGTTCCCTACTGGCACATACTTTGCTTCGATTGTCTTTGAATCTTTCCTCCATGGGCCAGCGGTCTTGGCCCTGTACGAGGTCTAAAGAAAGAAACACAAATTACTTCACCTTTTTCGCACATCATGCTATAATCTGATCGAACATTATTCCCTTTTCAACCTGGGCGATTCTTCAACGGGCGTGATGAGGAACCATCCCAAGCTCATGATACTTGGATTTTGAATTTAGAACTACGCCACACAGCTTATACACTGTATCAAGCGCCGAAATCATAATCTAGTGCAAGGTGCAAGCGGGCGAATAGACTTCATCATAAACTCGAGCACATGGGGCTTGGTGAAATAAATCATCATCGACATTCTGGCTCACGGTTACCCGCACCGAAAGGCACGACAGATGGACACCATGGAGACAAATATGCCTGCCCGAGAGCAAGCTCACTTCGAAGCTGAGAAGGAAGAATTCGAGCCTGGCACCTCCATATCCGCATCAATGGATGTAGGGCATCCATATCAAGAGCAACGGGTGCCTTCTATTGTTGGCCACATATCCCTTGATGATGTTGATCCTGTCAATGTCCAGCTTAGAGATCTTTCGGTTCAAGTCGACACATCCCCTTCATTGCTAGAGCCTGCAACATATCCCGAGCTATTCCAAAGACTATCTGGGCAAAAAGACACAAGACACAATGTCAAGCCGCTGCTCAGCTCAATTGATGCGACATTGCCTAGCGGCAGCTTGACGGCTATACTTGGAGGCAGCGGTTCTGGAAAGACCACCTTGCTCAACACCATTGCTGAGCGAGTTTTCAGTGGCAGGCTGGCGCAAGCTGGGAGCATTCTTTTCAATGGACAAAAGGGTGTGACTTCTATCAATCAAGCCTACGTCATGCAACAAGACATTCTCATTCCATCGCTCACGGTCAGAGAAACTCTGCGGTACTCGGCAGACCTGCGACTTCCTCGGGCAGTGTCAAGGGAGGACCGATGGCGTATAGTGGAAGAAGTTATCCTAGAACTGGGTCTTAAAGAGTGTGCCAACACGAGAGTGGGTAATAGCCAGCGCAGGGGTCTTTCCGGAGGCGAGAAACGAAGAACGAGTATTGGTGTCCAATTGCTTGCGAATCCGTCAGTTCTCTTCCTGGACGAGCCAACGACCGGCCTCGATGCCACGAGTGCATACCAACTCGTCAAGACTTTGAAATCTCTTGCCCAAAAAGGCCGAACTATCATCACCACTATTCATCAACCCCGTTCGGAGATTTGGGGCCTGTTTGATAACTTGATTCTCTTGTCCCGGGGATCACCGGTATTCTCTGGGCCCAGGAGTGAATGCGAGCCATGGTTTTCGGACCTCGGATACCAAATACCACCATTTGTCAATCCAGCCGAGTACTACATCGACCAGGCTGCCATTGATAATAGGACACCCGAACTGGAAGAGGAATCAACAGTACGAGTGCACGCACTCAAAGCGGCTTGGAACGAACAAAGGCCAATGCGATTCCCTCCGGCCTTGGATCAAGGTCTAGTATCAAATAAACCTGCAAGGCGCGCGCAAAGCCAACACGCTGGCTTCTGCCGCCAAATTCGCGTCCTGACAGACCGAAATCTGAAAGTGACGGTGCGGGATCCCATGGGCATGGCAGGATCAATTGGCGAAGCCATTTCCATGTCAATCATACTGGGCTACATTTTTTATGCCTTGCCTCGAGACCAATCCGGCATAAGGTCTCGAGAAGGTGCTCTCTATTCGTCGGTTGGCTTACAAGGCTACCTTTACCTGATGTTCGAGACGTACCGCTTGACAAACGACATTCCCACCTTTGATCGTGAACACAATGAAGGGTGTGTCACGGCACTCCCATTCATCCTTTCCCGCCGAATCGCTGGCTTCTTCACAGAGGATATTCCCGTTCCGTTCTTATACAGTGTCATTCTCTATTTCATGGTGGGATTTGACCGTGAAGCCGGCAAGTTCTTCACGTTCTTCTCCATCATTCTATTGAATCATTACATTGCCATCATGCTGGCAATGACTGCGGTGGCGGCAGTTCGACACTTTCCTGGGGCTAGTCTCATTGGCAATTTGGCCTATACCCTCCAGAGTATGGCCTGCGGCTATTTCATTCAGAGCAACACGATCCCAGTCTACGTACGATGGCTTAAATACGCCACTTACACTGTAAGCATTGAGGTTTGTAACCAAGACGACATGCTAAAGACTAACTCTTGACGTGTACAGTATTACGCTTTTGGTGGGCTATGTGGCAACGAGTTTGAAAATAACTTCTACAACTGCCCGCTAGAGGGCGGTGCTGACAACCCAGGATGCGCATCTTATACGGGAGCTTATATCATGGACAACCTTGGGTTCCCGAAAAACTGGATCGCTCGACCCATTTTGGCCATGGTAGGATTCGTCGGTCTCTTTCTCATCACATCGTGGGTTGGGCTAGCATACTTGAGGGTCGAAATGACGATTGCACGAGCGAGAAATTCTGACAAGGATCTTTCCTTGGGCAAGGAGAAGATGAATGCAGTGCCAACCCAAGAAGTACGGGCAATTGACGTCGGCCTGAGTGACTTTGGACTGGTTGTGGACAAGCGATCTTTTCTGGGAAAGAAGCAATCAACGAAAACCATACTGAACCCAGTGAATGCCATATTCCAGGCGGGCTCGTTAAATATCGTGATGGGACCTTCGGGCTCTGGTAAAACCAGCCTTCTTAATAGCATGGCGCTACGTCTTAACGGATCTTTCGGGACACGCTACCTCGCATCAGGCAAGCTCACATTCAACGGAGCAGTGCCATCTGACTCGGTAATCCGTTCTGTCGTATCATATGTCTCTCAAGATGATGATGCACTGTTGCCGTCGCTCACTGTTCGTGAGACGTTACGGTTTGCCGCAGGTCTACGACTACCCTCGTGGATGAGTAAGCGACAGAAATACGACAGAGCTGAAGAAGTTCTTCTAAAGATGGGATTGAAGGACTGCGCAAATAATCTCGTGGGAAGTGATCTCATCAAGGGCATTTCAGGAGGCGAAAAGCGCCGCGTCAGTATTGCGGTGCAAATTCTGACCGACCCCAGAGTACTGCTTTTAGATGAGCCTACCTCTGGTTTGGACGCCTTCACTGCCAACAACATTCTCGAGGTCCTCCATGGATTGGCCAACGAAGGCAGAACGTTGATCCTGACGATACATCAAGCAAGATCAGATTTATTCAAGCATTTTGGCAACGTGCTGCTTTTGGCACGAGGTGGCTCACCAGTATTCGCGGGAGCCGCCAAAGATATGCTCGGGTATTTCGGTAATCTTGGCCACCAATGTCCTCGACACACCAATCCAGCAGATTACGCCCTAGACCTTATCACCATCGATCTCCAAGAAGAGAAACGAGAGGTAGAAAGCCGAGAAAAGGTTAGAAGGCTCGTTGAAGCCTGGAGAGATTGCAGCAAGACCAATATCCATAGCGACACCATTGGATCCAATCCAGGAGGTCTGGACCAGGTTGATGAGGCATCAGAGGCTGAGCCTCAAGCAAACTCTAATCAGCAACAACAATCATCCGACGTTACAGAGAGAGCCAACTCAATGAATCAAGAATCTGCACCTGATGCTGATCCTTCGTCTGCAGCCACCCCCTCTGAAAAGCGCCCAGCTGAAACACCTCAACGCAAGCCTTTCAACAGGACCACATTGGCTAGTCCAGCAGAGGTTGGTGCCATGGCGCGTAAACGTACATCATTTGCCACCGCGTTTCCTTTACTCATGCATCGCGCAATGCTCAACATCCGGCGTCAACCCCCATTAATTCTTGCGAGAATTATGCAGGTCCTTGGGCTCGCTCTGGTACTGTCACTCTTCTTTGCTCCATTGCACAATGATTACCCATCAATACAAAATCGAGTCGGCTTCGTGCAGGAGGTCGGTGCCTTTTATTTTGTAGGGATGCTCCAAAATGTCGCCATTTATCCGGCTGAGCGGGAAGTCTTTTATCGAGAAGATGACGATACGGTATACAGTGTCGAGGCATTTTTGGCTACTTACACCATTCTCGAGGTCCCGTTTGAAATTATTTCAGTAAGTACCACCAAAAGGAGAAGGGCCGTTGGCTCGGTTACAGGTTTTCACGCATTAGAGAAAAATACAAAAGCTAACACATTCCTCCTTACTAGTGTTTAATTTTCGGGGTTCTTGCAGACTTTGCTGTTGGCCTTCCACGCACAGCCGAGATGTATTTCATTTGCGTCTTTTGCTGCTTTGCCATTGTAAATTGTGGTGAAAGTCTTGGAATCATGTTCAACACCCTGTTCAACCATACCGGATTCGCGGTCAACGTCATTTCCATCTTGCTGAGCGTTTCTCAGACTATGTCCGGCATCATGTCAATTGGTAAGTTCAGGAGTACCACAATTTTCTCGCTTTTTTTCTACTGTATAACCAAATACTGATTCTCGGCCACAGTACGTACTTATGGTGCCCAATTCATGTCTTGTTTCCCAGGTCTTTGAGTTTTGTCCCAATCGCAGTGGCAAGATGAGAGACGATTTACAATATCATTACTGCGATCCTGGTGAATTTTGAAGCTGACTTGTGTGTTGACTAGGACATGCCCGAGCTATTCAAAGCCTTCAATTATCTTAGTCCGTTGAAGTATGCAACCGCGGCGCTTGCACACTACAGCCTTACAGGGGTAAAGTTCACGTGCAATGATTCTCAAAGAATGCCTAATGGAGATTGCAATATTTCGACCGGCGAAGAGGTACTGAACCTGTACAAGCTAAATCAGAATGGGCCAATCAACATAGGTGTGCTTGCTGCGGTCGTCGTGATCTATAGATTGATTGCTTGGGGCTTACTGCGCCTGGTGAGAACCAGATGGAAGAGCGTCGTGGAGAAGACACGCAAATCCCATAATTGAGTCATGTCTGATGGTTCTTTAATGTCCCACTTGTCTCAGTCCACAAAGGAAAAGTGAACAGTCCAAGAAAGCAAGGATCGGAAAGGACAGGATGAGCCCATGAATGAAAGGCGGATTGGCGTATCGAAAGCTTAGACCGAAGAGGCAGCAACTATTGATTTACACATATTTCTGGGATCTTTCAACATGCTTCAGAAGGACTGCTAGCGCCTCTTCTCTCCTATCGCCATCCAATCTTGCCGATAAAGAATCAAGGCAGGAGCCTAGGACACTCTGCTTGGCATCCCAGTCCTGCGTCTGGAGGATTTCTTCCATGATGTCCAAGTTTCCATGTATGGCGGCAACTGCCAAAGGATGGCTGTCATCAGTATCAGAAGGTATCTTGGCGCCACTTCTGGTGAGCATTCTGAAAATGTCGATATTCCCGCCTTTTGCAGCGGCGGCCAAAGTACTTTCCAGAGGGCCATATTCCGCATTTGGATCTGTGCCATTATCGAGAAGTGCCTTGACAGCATCACTGTTCCCGATCAAGCACCCAGCATAAAGCGCTTCTTCCTTGTCTCGTACCTCAATCGTCGATTGCATTAGCAAAGTAGTGTACACAGGTAATGAGTGAAAGACGGCATGGTACAGCGGGCTTCGACTGGCAGGTAGCCAATCATACCGCCGCGGTACGAGAACCTCCCTCAAGGTTGCGTCCTCGTCGTCGTATACCTGGAGCCACGATTCCACCGCTGCTGGTGTGGTCAAAAAGTCCATGACCCTTTTGTTGAGCACTTCATTGTTCTGAGCGGCTTTGATATGAGAAGGCCAGTATTTGGCACAGTACACGACAAACGAGCTTTGTCGCTTGTGGTAGGGCTCAGGGTGGCACTCGAGGTATGCAAGACACACCTTGGCGCATTCAGCTTCTGCATCCCAAAGCCAAGCATCCGCAGCGGTCTCTTTCCCGCGTGTCCCTTTGATCACATGGGCACAATACATTTGACTCGTCTTATCCCAGTATATTGGACCCTGGCCCTCCGCTTGGGTCTTGCCAATCGTTCCAAGTTGGCAGTGGTCGACCAGCAGTCCCCTACCGTCTCCAAATCTGGCCTTCTTATCTTCATTGATGGAGCAATTTTGCGTATCCGTAGCAAGAGCTTCTACCAACTCTTCAGGCGTAAGTAGTCGCTTGGCGCAATCTACAATCTGGAGCGCTCGAATGAAGTCATGAGCATTTAGGGAGACGCCGTTCATAAAATCAGCCACGCATGCCCGTGAAGCTGGCCACGCGGCGCGAAAGTCATTGAGCGACATTTTCGAATAGAATGCAAACGATACTGATTTAGCAGCGCCCTTTCATGTACAGAAACGACGCAAAAAGCATTCTTATAGATCAGAAAGAGGCCGAGTCCCCACGAGACTTGTCATTGCCCCGCTGCGCAGGCTCACATGAGCAAAATTAGCTGCAGGTACTTGGGATCCTGAGATGCAGCTCTGCGGCACGACCTGTGAACGTTTCGATGGAATGGACAAGCTCTGTACTGGAAAAGCAACAGTCTGTCGAATAAATGCCATTTCACTCGATTTCAACAGCCAGACCATGGCCTGAAAGGGTTGGGAAATGTGATGCTTATTTCTGGGTTTTAACAAACGGGAACTATCTGGAATGGCTTCCGCCAACATCCTGTTTTCCTTCGTCGCTTAAAATGTTATCGCCGCTCTAATCATCAAGAATTTGCACCTTGACTGCCTTTGCAGATGGGTCTGATGCTGCAGCAAAGGCCTTTTCTCCCTCTTCCAATGTGAAGCGATGCGTGACCAGAGGCTTCAAATCAATGAGGC
The DNA here is from genome assembly GCF_000516985.1 of Pestalotiopsis fici W106-1. Lineage (NCBI taxonomy): Eukaryota > Fungi > Ascomycota > Sordariomycetes > Amphisphaeriales > Sporocadaceae > Pestalotiopsis > Pestalotiopsis fici. The sequence goes on from NW_006917103.1 coordinate 217,924, forward strand.
CGGCGGAGACCAGGGCAATCGCCTTCGGGTAGGTGTCATGGTATCGGTATTGAAAGCGAATGTCGATCTCTCGTGCTGACATGTACGAGAAGGGCATAGTCTGGAAGTCCTTTCCGCATCCAATAATGAAGACCATTCCTCCAAAGCGGCACGACTATAGACATGTGATTAACATCATACCCACTTTACGGTCAAGGGAAAATTGGGTAACTAAGAACTCACATAAATTCCGGTCTGCACACTCGACTCAACACCAGTACACTCGAAAACAAGCTTGGCTTCTGTACCCAGGGTCTTTCTGACCTCGTCTGCAACCTCCTTGGAGCCGAGCTTGGTATCCACCTTTACTGTCCGAACTCGAGGAATGAGTTTCTTTGCAAACTGGAGACGAGACTCGTCCAGGTCAGTGATGACAATGGGGGTTGCTCCTGCTGCATGCGCTGCGAGCAGGGTAACCAGTCCAATGGGGCCGGCACCGCAAATGACAATGGGGTCGCCCAATCTCAGCTCTGACCGGTCAATGCCAGCCAAGGCGACGGACAGTGGCTCAAGAAGGGAACCCTCTTCAAATGAGAGCTCATCCGGCAATGGGTGCAGCCACTCCTCGGGATGAACGTGATATCTGGTCAGGGTACCATGGTGAGGAGGTGTCGAGAAAAAGACGACATCAGGGCAGGCATTGTAGCGGCCGATGCGGCAGTAGTAACAGGTCGCCTTCATGCACGGAATACCACACTCGAGCGCCACGCGATCACCTGGCTTGTATTTTGTGACTCCGGGGCCAACATCAATCACGACGCCAGAGCTCTCATGTCCAAGACCATTTTCTCCTGTTTTTCTCCCATCAGTCAAAAAAAATGTGTCATCGCGGCCGTTCACGACACGCCGTGTACTCACCAGTCACCACCATGTCACCAATGTGTCCCTTCTTCCAAAAATGCACATCGGATCCGCAGATACCGGTTGCACGCACGTCTGCAGTAAACTTGTGTTAGAGATTGCCATTCCACTTGAATGAGAGAGTTTGAGGTAGATCTTGAAGCTCCATGGCGGAAGATATTTGTTTATAAGATAGCCCAGAAAAGAGAAATAGCACTGAAAGTTGCTTACGAACTAAGCACTGCCCCTCGTTCAACGTTGGGACCGGTCCAGATTGAAGGTGCAACTCATGCTTTGGGTTTGTCCAGACGCCGAGATTCTCGGGCTTCCGGCTTCGAATGTCGAGGGATTGTGAGGTGCTCATGATGAATTGAGTAAAACAAGAGGGAAATAATAGAATCAGATATGGTAAAATCTTATGCGAGCAGTTGTCTGAAAGGCCTAATAATGAATTGGATTGTAATGGTATGAAAATCTGTCTCGAGAGTTTACACGCTGTGGCAGTCTGATATACATGACCTAGACCCGCAATATCAGTCTCAGCGGGACGGCAACCGTAGTGGTGGCGACGGTCGGCGGCACGTTGCTCATCAGCTAGTCCACAGCGGCCTTTACCCCGAAGAGAGGACCAACGCATATCGGAATCTTTCTAAACAAGAATCAAGTCAGATGACCGCCGTAAAATGTCCGCTCACTCCTTTCTTCGTGAAATCCAAGGCGGCGATCATGCCGGTATTCTTGAATCATACCGTGGAGCTGCGATCCGCGGGCATTGGCAGCACAGGGAGCATGTCAGAGTATGTCTTTATTCTTATAATGTGCTTCTTTTCCAATTCCATGAGGTTTGTTATTTCAAGACACAAGTACATCAGCAAATCTATCGTCCTTTCATTAATACCTTGAATTATATACACTTGAGTCGTCAGAATGTCTTTAAACGGCAAAGTCGCGCTCGTGACGGGAGCTGCTAGAGGTATCGGTGCCGCAATTGTGCGCACACTGGCCGCCCAAGGCGCAAAAGTGAGTAAAACTCTCATGCTATAGAATCTTGCAGTCTCTAGCGATGCGAATATTGATGGACAAAGGTTGCCTTCAACTATGTATCAGAGTCTTCCGAAAAGGCGGCGCTCGCATTGGTTGAAGATGTCAAGCGTCTAGGCAGCTCCGCCGTGTGCGTGAGATGTGATGTAGCCGCGCCAACGGCGCCGGCAACTATTTTGCACGCGGCCTTGACGGGATTTGGTGTTGACAAGATTGACATTCTAGTCAATAATGCAGGCCTAGGTGGTAACACTGCGTTGGAGGACATAACGGTAGAAGAGTACGAGCGGCTAATGGGGGTCAATGTGCGCGCCGTCCTGTTCATGACTCAGGCCGTGCTACCTTATATCTCACGAGGTGGTCGCATCGTCAATTTGTCGTCGATATCAGCGCGTGGTGGCTACGCGACGCAATCGGTTTATGCGGCAACAAAAGCAGCAGTCGAAGGCTTCACACGCGTTTGGGCGACCGAGCTGGGACACAAGTATGGTGTCACGGTGAATGCTGTGAACCCCGGGCCAGTCGATACCGACATGTATCGCGCCGCGGGCCCAGTTCATCTCGCCCGCATGGAGGAACAAAACAAAAAGGTCCCGGCCGCACCTAGATGTGGAACGGAAGAAGATGTTTCAGACATCATCCTCTTTCTATGCGAAGAGCGATCACGATGGGTCACGGGCGATGTTATATGCGCAAATGGAGGAATGTTGTACACCTAACCTGGAGTGACTACAATTTTTGGTGCAGCGTATCTAGGGCCAGTTTATATGAACCTCATTAAATTTCGGACCATCAGCATCAGAGACTTGACATTGAAAAGTCGAAACGTAGCTAGTAAAAAGGCCAAACACTCTAACCTTAGCCATATAGTACTACTGTATATAATAAGATGCTCTGTATACTTACCGAGTAGGCGGCCATCCCCCCCTGTGTTGTATAAGTCAAAGAAGATCATTCTCAAGCTGGACACATCACTAGAATCGGGATCGCTACAAAACACACTTGTGCTACCAGCAATCCGTAAAAATGTGTGATCAGTTTCCGCGTGCTTTCCCTCGGCTGTCAACAAAGTTTTCCGACGCTGTGGTTGCGCTTTCAGGGCACTTGCACTAGAGCCGGCAATCCAACATCAGAGTCCAGACGTCCCACTGAAATTGTCTAGGTTAGGCTAAGGCTGGGCAACAACGTCGAGATTCGTGAGCGCCTTTGCCAAGCCTCCAACACATGTAGTCCAATCGCCATGGCAAAGTCATCATGGCTTACGGTCATGCAAGCGCGCGATCGAGAGTCATGCCCGGCAAGTGGGAGACGTCGCGTCCTGAGGCTGTATGTTAGCATGCTTCTCCCTCTCCAACTCAATCCCCGCACTACTAGGGAACCCAGAGATGGACCGTTCCGCCGTGGAGAAGCACTCTCGGTGAAATCGCCGCACCGCTGCAGGATGGTATTTTCACCGTCGTGCCTCATTCCGTGCCCATCCAGGTACTTGGATGATCTTCCATACAGTCCATACCTAGCCCCTATCGTTTTGGTAACATGCAAACAATCGGCCGGAGTAGCAGAGACGGAGATACTGGGTCTGATACACCATCTCGCCGGCGGTCGGTCCCCGAGACCGTAGCCCGGCACAAAGCATGTGATCAATGCAAGCGGCGTAAAATCAAGTGTTCTGGCACAAATCCATGTCAGTACTGCCAGAGATTGCAAGCTCCGTGCTCTTATACATCCGTTCACGGAAGATTGGCCGTGCTTGAAGGGTAAGACATCCTGGCGCTCTTTCCGCACTCTTGATACAGCCATCGAGTTGCTAACGTCATGTCATGATCAGGCAGCTCAGGGATGCCCGGAAACAGGTGCAGCTTCTGAAGGCTGCCTGGCGAAGGTTTGTTCCGCACATTGACCTGGCGCAGGCTGTCCATACGGTTGAGACGCAGACCACTCCCGACAGCACTCTCCAGGAGGGTTTCGATCATACAACGGAGACATCAGGTCCCTTGGAAGATAGCATTGACGAAACAATACACAACACAGTCGCTCCACCCTCTAATGCCGACCAGGAGGACGAAAAATGGGATACGCTCGAATGGAACGAAATCAGGAGTTTGAGGATATCCTCAGATGGTATCGGGTCGCTGACGGTTAATCCCAAGGGCTCTGGCTACATGGGCCCTCAATCAGGCAATTCGTTATTGCGGTATTTACAGTCAATCGCAAATTTCTTCCCAAACACCGATGGTTCTGGCGATGGAAACCGAGACGAGTTTGGTGCGGAAAAGCTGCTCACTGCTCACGAGCCCCCGTCATCTCAAATGTTCATGCAGTGTTGCATTGACTGGTACTTCAAGCACTTTCATTCAGCATACCCGATCCTACACGAAGGCTACTTTCGGGCCCAGAACATGGGTGTGATAGCCAAATCACAAGATGGCTCTTGGCCACTACTATTCAACATTGTACTCGCGCTGGGCGCATTCGCCGGTCCGCAAAGTTCCAACAACTACGACATCTATTTCTTCAACCGAGCCCGCGAGCATATTAGCGCAGACATTTTGCAATGCGGATCACTTCAGCTCGTTCAGGCGTTTGCACTGTTGGCAAACTACACCCAAAAGAGAAATATGCCCAACAGCGGCTTCACAATGCTCGGCATCGCGTACAACCTGGCCTTGGGTTTAGGCCTGCACCGAGAATTCTCCGAGAAAGCCTCTTCTCCCTTCACCATGGAGGTGCGACGTAGGGTCTGGTGGACTCTCTACATTTTTGATACTGGGGCACGCTTGACATTTGGCCGACCAACGATGGAGCTTCATGGGACAAACATCAAACCTCCCAAGAATCTTCACGACAGCGACATCTCGGTCGACATTGAATCATTGCCCGCATCACGCGATGAACCAACGGCAGCTTCGTCTTTGATATGGCAGAGCAAGTTGGCCGCGATATCCAGCACTGTCAACACAACTCTGTTGGAGAGACAACTCCCCGATCAACCTCGAATTCTTGTCTTGGACGACGAGGTCAGTAAATGGAAGCAGAGCCTTCCATTATACTTTTATTCAGCACTGGACCCCGAATTCACGTGGTTCGAGATACCCCGGGCGGTGCTGCTGTGGCGATCATGGCATTTGCGAATCGTAATGACTCGACCATTCTTGCTGGATGTTGTGCGTAACCGGAGAGCGTTGGTCCTGACGGATGCAAACAGTGCAGTAGTGAGGTGCATCAACTCTGCGCAAGAGTGCATTGTGTCCATCAACACATTCTGTCACGGTCGAAGCGAAATGCCCGGGGCTCTTGTTTGGTACGCAACGTACTGGCTTGTCACGGCCGTCTTTGTGAATGTGACTTGCTTGATTTATGATCCCTACAACGGCCTTAGCCCAGTGTGGAGGCAGCAAGCAGAAAGCTCCAAATTGATACTGGAAACAATGGGTGCTGTTGAGCCTATAGCCAAGCGGGCGGCTTTCATTTTGAAGAATATCATCGGTGAGTCCGTCAAATGTCCACACTCGTCCACGGCTAATGTCAATCGAAAGGACTCGTACCCAGCAGCCCAGACTCTACAATCTTGGGCTATAATGAACCGACGCGAATGGAGATTGCCGATGTGTGGGGACAGTCTTGGGCAATGCCTCCAATGTTTGATCAGGAACTCCAAGATATCATACAGATGCCAAGAGATATGCTCAACAGTTAGGAAGAAGTATCATGCATGGGATAACTTCTCCTAGACAATTATAATATGTAAAACATTATCAAAAGTCTCTGACTATCCTCATACTATACTGCTTTACCATGACCAAAATCGAAGAATGTCTTAATGGCTATGAAGACTAATTGCCATGAGTGGTGTAACAAATTTCAGGGACATGGATTCAATGCCTGCAAGATCCAAATGAAATCTTGATGCTAAAAAAATGACGCATCATCACTGATTGTTCGCAAGACAATCGACCATATTGTCCAGGCTCTTCAACTTGTGCTGTTGCGGCACTTGCACCGGTTTACGGCGCCAAGATGGTATCTCCTCGACATGAACCCTGATGTGTTCGATCGCCCCTTTGTCAGACCTCAACTAGTGCATCGAGAGTGCATATCACTGAATTCAGCCTCTCAAGACTATATTGTACGTTTCCAGCGCGACTCATGGTTTCGGCGATATCACCGCCCTCGCCCCACCATCGGTACATGCTTGTGCCTCGCCAAGATGCCGCCACCGGCTGAAGATATCGGATTGGGCGTCTCATGGCGCGTGCTTGTATGATCATGGTAGTTGTAAACATAGCAAAGTCTACGGATTCGAGCGGAAAATGACGACGATTATGCTTGACGTACCATGCGTATGGTCTGTTACACCGGTTGCTGGCACCTGATTAGTCCTTCCTCCGCATTTGTTGTTTCTTTTCCCCATGTTCCAACCTCGCTACTCCGCATTTCCCCGGACTGAAAGCTTCGTGGTATATATAAAGTTGATAGGTCTTCAAACATTTGATTTCAGATGTTCTCAATCAATGTCACGCCACAGAATTGGAAGCCTTCAAATTCAAGATGGAGAAGTCTCAAGATCCTCGTATCGACAGGTTTGTTACTTCAATCACAAGTAATTGAAGAACATTTCGCTAACCAAGACCACAGTCCCACCGAAAAGTTTGCACTGGACCATGTAGATAATGCAGCACCTTCGTCCGATTATAATGCGTCTCACCAAACTGCCGGCGAGTAGGTGGAATCTTGTATCGGGTTGACCTTTGCTATATTCTGATCTTCAGTAGGATCACCAACCCCTTGGCAGCCAAGACCAAAGACGAGTTGAATTCCGATGTCGAAGCGTTCTGTACCGCGCACAATCTGGTCGACAGACTTGAGACTTTCAAGAAGGGAGCCCTCGTTGCCCGCACACCGCATGCACCTCGATCGATAGCGGAGCTCACGGCGGATGATCACGAGGTGCTGCGGGTGGAGGCCGAGCATCGCTGGAGACACCCTAAAGCGCTCTACTTTACCATTTTCATGACATCGATTGGTGCAGCCATTCAAGGTTGGGACCAGACGGGTTCAAACGGTGCCAATCTATCATATCCGCAGGTATTTGACATTGCAGAGACTGGAGAAGCTTGCGAGCTCGCCGGAACCTGTGCCAGAAATGCCTGGATTGTCGGTGCCATCAACAGTGCTCCGTATATGGCTATTTGTGTCATGTGAGTTGGCATATGGCGCTCAACCTTCTTTAGGTTTCATACTGACTCGGTGTCCCAGTGCTTGCTGGCTTTCAGACCCATTGAACGACTTACTAGGACGCCGGGGTACGATCTTTGTCGGCGCAATATTCAGTCTCATTGCGCCCATTGGGCAGGCTGTATCTCAGTCTTGGGTCCAAATTCTGGTCTGTCGCATTCTCCTCGGGATCGGAATGGGTCTCAAGGAAGTGACAGTTCCAGTGTTCTCGGCAGAGAATGCCCCTGCCAACATCCGTGGTGCATTGACAATGACCTGGCAGCTCTTTGTCGCCTTTGGAATAATGCTAGGTTTCACCGCCAACCTCGTCGTCATTGATGTAGGCGATATTGCGTGGCGATTGCAGCTCGGTTCCGCCTTCATCCCAGCTGTTCCTCTACTGATTGGCATATTCATGACGCCCGAGTCGCCTCGCTGGCTCATGAAAAAGGGCAAGTATGAAAAGGCCTATAGGTCATTGCTGAGACTTCGTGGATCACCCCTTCTCGCGTGTCGCGACATGTATTATCTGCATGCGCAACTCGAAGTTGAGGAAGCCCTGATCAAAGCGACTGGTTCTGCTCGCGGCGGTTTCTTCACGCGAGCCATGGAGCTATTTACTGTGCCGCGAAATCGTCGGGCTGCACAAGCATCTGGTATCATCATGGCCTCGCAACAATTTTGTGGAAGTAAGTCAACCTGGACTCGCAATTTGTAGTACTGGACACTAAACATGATTAGTAAACATTATGGCATTTTACTCGTCGACCATCTTCTCACAAGCTGGCGCCAGCAACAAAGTGGCTCTCCTCGCCTCTTGGGGGTTTGGCATGGCCATGTTTGTGTTCGCCATACCGGCCTTGTACACCATCGACACTTGGGGAAGACGTGCCTTGCTCCTAGCCACATTCCCAAACATGTGCTGGACATTGCTTGCTGCCGGCATGGCATTCTATGTCCCCGCTGAAAGCCCTGCGCACATTGGGTTGATAGCGCTCTTCATCTACCTGTACGTGGCTTTCTACGGCCCGGGCGAAGGACCATGCGCCTTTGTCTACTCGTCAGAGGTCTTTCCGCTCTCACATCGTGAAGTAGGAATGTCGTGGGCCGTCGCCACCAACAACTTTTGGGCAGTGGTTGTCGCCTTGACTTTCCCGCCCATGTTGCAAGGCCTCAAGCCTCAAGGATCGTTTGGGCTCTTTTCTGCACTGAATATTGTGTGCCTCGTTGCCATATTCTTGTTCGTTCCCGAGACGAGCAAACGTACGTTGGAGGAGCTGGACGGCGTGTTCAATGTCTCCACCAGACGCCATGCTAGCTATCAGTTCAGAGAGGTGCTGCCGTGGTGGTTTCGACGATATATCCTCCGTAAGAAGGGAGAAAAGGAGCCACAGCTGTACCATATTGATGCGAGTCCATCATCCGTATGAGCGATGCTTCGGGGAAAGAAAAGGCCGTCAGTTACGATACCGACAATTTCCCGGAAGACCAATCGCACGCGCCGAGATTGATGATTGATCGTATTCGTTGCTGGATATCGCTAAGGAGCGAGTCATGTTAGTAGTAGCTGTACTCCATTTTGTTTTCCAGCGTCACAAATCTGCAGCTCTTATTCGACATGGACCTCTGCATGTATGGTACGCCAAGTTATAGAGGGTCATATATTCCAATAATGCAACCAAGAAAGCGTTGACTCGATGCATATGCACAGTAGCGTTTTGCAGCGCAAAATGAGTGGTCCACGTTTGAGAATTTCATCCTGTAATTTGTTTTATTGCTGCGTTCCGGCGGACTGTTGAGATTGAGCAATGATTGCAGTGCAATGGTACAACGTCCAAGTTTTTTATTTTAGCATGATGTAATTAGTGTACCATATGGTACATCATGACCTCTATGGCAGCCGTTGAAAAGAACGAGTTCACGTCAAGGAGTCGACAATTATATCCCCGACGGCGTTAAACATTGGTATGGATCTCCCCCAGCTTTCTCCCCAGTTAAAGGGACAAGTATTCAGTCATTATTTCGGCGTTAAGAGTGTGTTCACCGACGAGAGGTTACAGATACCGGGCCAGGATTTATCCACAGTTCCTGGAAGCTAGGAAGCCCTGGTTCTTCACTGTTTTAGTATTCCAGTGGTCTCCTAGTACACTACAAGACTAATAACCATTGTTAGTCATGCTCAGAAAGATGACTGGGGGATCAATTGATAGCCTCAACATGTGCAAAGTACAGTGGGGAATTATCATGACAACCTGACATCTGCCGATGCGGCTCTCGCGTTCCCACGTGAGTTACCCTGATGGGCAAGATGTGCATCGATACGAACGAGGTGCCGTCATCTTTTTGCTTGCTCACAGATACACATCGATCGGCCCTGAGATGATGGCATGTCAATCGTAGTCAAGATTGAGAACTGTGCTACATACCGTCACCAGTATGTACGTATATACCAGGGATGTTCCAATGTTTTTGACCATATCCCTTCAGTTCTCACTCAATCTCTGGTCAACAAAAGTCAACACAAGCAGCGGCCGCAATTGCATTACGTCGGCGGGGTATTTGACATTGACGCCCCCCTGCTGCCCCCCATATCTCGAGTGCAAAACTGTCGTGGAGGGGCTGCCCCCCCGAAAGAAGCTTAGTTCGGGTAGCTGAAGCCTCGGAAGCTCTGGAAGAGGATAAACGTCATTGGGTCCCAGGAGATGGATGTCGGCTCGCATGATGAAAAGAAGTTTCTTCCATTTCGGAAAGCTTCTTTGTTGGTTCTTTGCAATGCTTGCCTGATGGAGTATGCTGACAAACCGTCGGCTACAGCTGGTTTAATGGCTGATCCATCTCTATTTGCAGTATTAGCTTGAAAGAATCGCATCGTATTGGGTTTGGGTCTGCTTTTGTATATATATACAAGCTTCCTGCTAATCGTAATTAGCACTTCTGTTCTGTTTTCTAGCATCCATACCATTGATACCCCAATAAAACAACATTGAACACTTGCTAGAAGCGCCTCATCACCTTGTCACTACGATTTAGAAACTCTCAAATCATACACCATAACAAAAATGGCACCCAAGGTTCTCGTCGTTCTTACCTCCTTCGGCCAAATCGACGCCGACCACAAGACGGGCTGGTACCTGGTGAGTGATTGATATTTCGCCTGTCTCCCGCAAAGTCAGTCCGCGCGCTCAAAAGGGCCCCCGCTAACACAAAGTTTTCCCCCAAAACCCAGCCTGAGCTCGCTCACCCCTACGATGTCCTCGAGCCCAAGACCGAGATCACCATTGTCTCGCCCAAGGGTGGTGAGGCACCACTCGACCAGGCCTCTGTCGACGCTTTCAAGCAGGACCCCTCATCCGTCAACTTCCTAAAGACCAAGGAGGCCCTGTGGAAGAACACGGGCAAGCTCTCCGACTACCTCGGTCGCTCGTCCGAGTTTGCTGCTCTCTTCTACCCCGGTGGCCACGGCCCCATGTTCGATCTCGCCACGGACAAGGACAGCATCGCCCTGATCAACGAGTTCGTCGCTGCTGGCAAGCCTGTCGCCGCCGTCTGCCACGGTCCCATTGTTTTTACCAACGTCAAGCTGCCCAATGGCCAACACCTGCTCGCCGGCAAGGAGGCCACTGGCTTCTCCAATGAAGAGGAGGACCAGGCCGGCATGACCAAGCTCATGCCCGTACTGCTCGAGGACAAGATCAAGGAGGCCGGTGGCGTCTACAAGAAGGCCGACCAGGCATGGGGCGAGCTCGTCATCAGTGTCGACGGCGGCAAGTTCATCACCGGCCAGAACCCTGCCAGCGCAAAGGGAGTCGGTGAGGCCATCGCCAAGGCCATTGGCGTTTAAGCGAATATGGAACAACAAAAAGTTATTGCGGGTCGATACTTGATTGTCACTAAAGAATTATGAAACGACTTATGACTTGACTGGCATTTAACAATAGAGATATTTATGCATCAGCACTCTGTGAAGCGTATTCGAAACTTGCCCCCCTTGTGACTTGTGCTTTCTTCAATGCTTAACCGTGCTTCTACTTTACAAGGAGTCTATCATTACAGGCTGCCCCGCCTACGGACTTCACCACGGTCCAACATGTTGCGAACCCCCTCTTTCAGCTTCTCTGCTCGAATCTTTCGATGCTCCCATTCCGCGAATATCATAGCTAATTCTTGAGTATGGTCTAGATCCCAAACGCTGCAAGCTGCTACATGCATTAGGCGCCGAGCAATAATCATATGAGTGTCGTAAGCTGCCCTTGTGAATACCTCTCCAACGGCCTCGTCGAATGCAGCCTTGATTTTCTTCGCTTCAGATTTTGTCGGCTCAAAGGCCTCGAAGGGCTCCTCGTCCATCTCGGGATACCCTTTGCTGACATGTATGTTGCCGTCACATGGCCCAGGCGCAAATCGTACAACTTTGGTTCCCACGCGCGTCCAGAGCCACTGTGGAGCGCGGCAGGTCATGAAGCGAGGTGCGAATCCGGCACCGTCCCAGCCCAGTAGCCCCGTGATCTTGGGTTCGCCATTAGCATCTCGTTCTATCAAGATATTCTCAGCAGAGATATTACGGTGCCAAATGCAAATGGTGTCGTCCAGTAAGCCTTTGTGAGTAATCGCTTTGATCATGTCAACGGCTTTGTCCGTGTATTCTTCCAACCACTGTCGCCGAGATGCCGAAGAATAATATTTCCGCCTTTCAAATGTCAGAATCGCCATGTCTCGTGCGGACAGACCAGGCGGGTCTTTACGTAGATTATTAAGGTTAACTAGACCATCTTCCTCGAGCTCGATCGAGTCTCTTTCGGTATTTTCAAGATGATAGCGCTGTTGTCCAAAGGCCTCGAGGAGAACACTACCTTCCATGCTATGGCCATATCTATCCATGGGCACCTTGAACAGTCCGCAGTGCGAGTTGGTTGCGGATTGGAGATCAAGGTATAATTCGCCGACCTGACGAGCGACAGATAGTCTCTGTTCATGAGTGAGATTTGGCCAAGTTTCTTGGAGGGAAAGACCCGGTAGGCGAGAGAAGACCAGATATGGGTGGCCTACAGGCCCATCAAAGCCGCTGTTCTTGTGATGGACCCTAGGCGTGTTAGCCTTGAGATCAAGCTCCTGGTGGATGTAGTTGTACACAGCGGCCGTAAGTTCAATGTCAGACGTATCGTTTGGAACTTGAAAAATGAACTCATCACTGCCATTCTCATCCGAAACTGTGATGGGAAAGCTTCGATGCCTGGCAGTCTGGATTTCGTCTCCGATCTTGATTTCCGAACTTTCCCATAGTCTTTGACATTGGAGGTATACCTTTGCTGCAAGATTCTGCTCGGGTAAATCGTCTTTGGTCGAGCACACTGACTCTAACGGGCTAGATGCAATACTGGAAATGGGGGGTGAGCTTGGAGAAAGGAAGGATACAACTAAATCGCCTTTCATGTTGCTCATATTCGAGTTCATAATTGATGCATGCAATGTATGTCTTCCTTTCGGATCCATATTGGAAACATACGCCGAGTATATATAGCTAAGGAACAAAGACACGTACACGTGCTTTCCCCGAACTTGTCGTGGTCATGATCTGATCTTTGTTTGGAAAGTTCTCTTTGTCGACTCTGGTTTCTCACCACAATGCATTGTCTGATGCTTATTGAACGATCACATGATATCATAGTAATTGATTCCTGGCCGCTTAAAGCGCGAGAACAGGGTGCATATTTCGTCGTGGCTTGAGCGAAGAAGCAGTACATGGGAGGGACTCGAACCGTAAAATAGAATTCCCGAATTTGCAATATAGATTGTGGCTCGTAGACGATTTGTATATTGAAAATTCTCGTTGCTGACTCTGTAAAAGAGTAACATCACTCTGGGTGGGCACTGTCACCCTATCAATGCACTTTTGTCTGCACAGTCAGTGTGGACGGTTCCGCGACCGACATGTAATAAGCATCTCAATGTTTACCCCACTTCATATTGAAACAACCTCAATGCCCAATCTTCTTTCAATTCATGGGTTTCTGGTTTCGACTGCTTCAAAACTTGACCCAATGTATAACGTGATGAAATCACTTCGAACAATTTTGTCTTCCCATGGCATGTTAGTCAGGCTTGGCAGTTTTTGCATTGACGCGAAGCTTTTACGTTCTTGCTGGTTGAACCTAAAATACACAGACGTAAACACCAAAACACGCTCACTATTTAGTCGGCTGTCAGAAAATAGGTGCATGGTCCATTTTTGTCCATCTCCTGTTGTTCTGCTTTATTGTAAGAAGCTTTGCTCCGAACCCCCGCTTGACTGGATTAGAATGATATGGGACCCCTCACTGTAATCAAGGGGCTGTCTTCGGCATTGTACCACGGCTTTTCGTTTCGTACTGCGATATCCAAGATAAAGAACAGAGATGTTGACACTCAGGTTTGTGAGCCCCTTCCAAAGAAAAACCCCGTGAGCATATGAAGGAATGGAGCATTTCGATCTTGCAGTCATTGGAGCAGGTGAGTGACACCCAATTACTTCCAAGAGTCTTGTCTGACTTTCCAGGATGGCATGGATTGGCCATGGCCAAAGCTCATCTAGAGGTGCATCCCAACGCATCCATGTTGGTGCTCGATTCCGCCAAGTCAGTCGGCGGCGTGTGGGCGAAAGAGCGGCTGTACCCAGGCCTGAAAACGAACAATCTACTTGGATCATATGAATTCTCGGACTTTCCCATGAGTCCTGGGAGATTCGACGTCCGGCCAGGGGAGCACATCTCTGGAGACGCTGTCCACGACTACCTTGAACAATTTGCCAATCACTTTGGCATAGCCTCGCGGCTGCGTCTTGGGCATACGGTCGAGTCGGCAGAGCTCCTCGACAGCGGAGACTGGCTGTTGCAGGTGGTTTCAGTAGATCTTAAACCATCTAGACCTCCAATCGAACGAGTTATAGCTCGCAAGATGGTCGTGGCTACTGGTTTAACATCAAAACCCTACATACCCACGTTTTCGGGACAGGATTTATTCAATCGCGACTTGTTCCACGCAAAAGAGCTTAGCCAACGTTCAAACTCATTGAAACAAGCCAAGCATGTCGTTGTCATCGGTGGCAACAAGTCGGCATGGGATGCATGCTTCTCGGTGGCCGAAGCTGGTGCGCAGGCGCACATGATTATCAGGCCGTCTGGCGGTGGTCCTAGTTGGGTCTGGCCGGTGTTATTTTCGCCCTTGAAATTATCCATACAACGCCTGGCCTCCACGAGGTTTGCTACTTGGTTCGATCCATGTATCTGGACGGAGAAGAAGGGGCTGACTGGCTGGATACGACGCTTCCTACACGAAACCAGGCTTGGGAGAATATTTGTGTCTGCATTCTGGAGGCTTCTCCAATACTACGCATACAAGTCTCATCGTTACAATGATCACCCCGAGACGCAAAAGCTGAAACCTTGGGTGAATCCGTTCTGGATGGGAAATTCATTAAGCATTCACAACTATTCATCCTCTTGGTTCGATCTGGTCCGTCAAGGCCGGATCACTATCCACATAGCGGATGTCGGACGGTTATCCGAGGGCAGAGTGCACCTTTCAGATGATACAACACTCGATGCTGACGCCCTAGTCTGTTGTACCGGTTGGATTCAAAAACCATCAATACAATTTCTTCGCAATGGAACAAACTCGAAGATTGGCCTTAACACTCGTGAAACGGAAGTTATGAATCAAGTGGCAATGGCGCGCAAGGAGATATATCATCGGATGCCTGCCTTGAGACAGCCGCCTCGGATAATCAGGACGCGCGAGACGCCACAAGCTACACTCGATGTTTCCAACAGGTGTTTACAGACAGAACACCGCTTTCAGCTGTACCGATTCATCATTCCCGCCGACGGCGACACTCTGCGTCATAAGAATCTTGCATTCATTGGCTCGCACCTTGCGTTGACTGCTGTCATGATCTCGCAACTGCAAGCCCTGTGGATCACTGCATTCTTTTCTAATGAGATAAACACACTGAAGACGTCAAACATTGACTTTGCCAGAGTCATGTATGAGACTATTCTCCATAACGAATATACACGCATCAGACACCCACCAACTGCTGGAGGGTGCGGCGAAAGGTGCCCCGACCTCACATTCGATTGTCTACCATATATGGATCTTCTCATGCAGGATCTCGGATTGAATCCATTCAGAAGGTACAAGAGAGATGGGTTCTGGTCTGAGATTTGTGGACGGTACATGCCCAGTGACTACAAGGGTATTGTTCAAGAATGGATGGACACGAAGCGACCTCAATCATAATCGCGATCACAATTCCTCGGTCTGGAGGACGGTATTCTTGAGCGTCGGGTCGCAGAAAGTTAGATCACTGTATGGCCCCAAGCTTGTACAATATGTTGATTCAAATGAATGCGCCCTTTGTAGGTCCAATCAATCATGCGTCTGCTCAAAACCTTGCCGGCCGCTATCGGGCGGCCGAGGTCATATACTTTTATCACACAAGTCACGGCATCAATCATATGTTGCTATCTAGTGTTTACACTGATAGTATACATGAGAAATTTACTGTTTGAAAACGCTGGTCCGGGTAGCCAGGTATTGACTCATAGATATTGGTAATGAGTCATATCATGTCTGTTTATCGGAGGATCTAGGACAAGCCACGTTTGCATCAACCTCCATGCCGCAGCCCATGGCAATACTGTTTTTGTAATTTATACACCCCTTTACTATAATCTTGGTGTTACTCTACTTCTATGAATTGTTTCTTATTCATCTTGACTTTTTAAGTACTAGCACTACCAGATCGATTAGCGTTCCATATTGATCCAACATGCCCGAAATGTCTAAAAACACGGAAAGCACCGTCCCAGATCCTGTAATGGTTTCTGAGGTGATCTCCCGACCGTCAATATCAAAAGCCGAAATTGAGAAGCAAGCTTCTCAGTCGATTGCATTGATACCATGGGATCCAGACTCCACGGCTCATGTGGAACGTTTACGATTGCAGAGGATCGCGTGTGGCTGGAAGATAGCTAAAGTCGACGAGTGGAAAGACCTTCAGCAATCAGGAAAGATCGGTATGCATTGGATCGTAAGTAAAATTAGCCACCATCTTGCCAATCTCGCCTAGCAACTCATGGTCATCATATTGGGAGTTTTCATGCACATCTGAGTATGACCGGTCTTGCAAAAGAAATTAGATATCAACCACGAGTTGATTTCCCCAAAAGGCACAGAAAGGCATATTGTATACTGCATTTCATATCCCGATGCATCTAAATGTGCTATGCAACGTCAAATCGCCCTATCCCCCAGAAGTCTATCCGGCAAGTAATCAGGATACCCATTGTGCTGACCTAATTATAGGCTCTCACACCCTCACACCTAGAAACATCGTCCCGTCTGCAGAAGCATATCAAAGCGTTCCCAGATGAGTCTACGCCTCTAGCGGATACGTGCAGAGTGGTCTTGTCCCGCCCACACACTCCTGACCCGCAGTTCGACAAGTTCATCCCAATCGGGCACATCTCCTTGGACGTGGTCACAACCTTTCCAGAGCTCCGGGCTTCAGCTGCTGATGGTGTATACTCAATCAACTCCTTCTATATCTCCAGAAGCCTTCAGCGTGGCGGGCTAGGCGCTGCTGCAATGGTAGCCTGTGAGAGGTGAGATTCATTGTGCATACGGAGCTGACCATTTAGTGACATGAGCTGACACGGAAATAGAATAGCTAGGACAGTTTTTCGAGCCAAGACAATTACACTATCGACAATCAGCAATGATGAAATGTACCATGAGAATCCCCGCAGGGTAGCCATGGGCTTGACAGAGATTCCCAAGGTAAGTCGTGAGATTACTTTGTCAAGGAATATGTCGGCTAATTCTTCAACACCAAGCCAACAAACCAGGATTGGTACACAAAGCGAGGGTACACCATCTATGGACATAGGCTCAACGCATACCATGAAATTGACCCTACAGGAAAGCGTTGGGGCATCAAGTGTGTGTTCATGAGCAAAGAGCTCGAGCCGGTGGACTGAGCTTTGACAGCTGCAAAGACGTTGACGTGCCAAGATGAAACCAAGATCTACGAGTGAATGGTTCTAATGCGGGTAATGGGTTACAATGCATTGCTGACATTAAGTCTTAATGCCTTTGATATAGCTACTTGTTAATGGCGATGAAAGCGCTCAGCCAAAAGTGTGCTGAGGATATATGACCAGGAGGCAAAAGAAAGGTCAAAGCACGTTCGACGATTTGTGTCATGACAAGAATCCAGAGATCACGGGACTTACGAAAGGTTGTCCTATCACATATATTGTCGGCATATATCGTGTCAAGCAGTGAGCTCGTACACATTTAATTTATTTAGTCTATTACAACCCATGGCTGCACTGACCTTGTGTCAAAATCCCACGTGTGTATGGCTGTGCGGATGCATATTTACAGGCAAGCTACATTAGAATCCGCGTTCAGCCATGTCAATTGCAGAAAAACGGGCACGAGGTCAAAGTTTACTTTGAAAACGCTTATCTCTGACCATCGTCCTTTTCGAGATCGATCAAGTCTTATTAAGTAAGCTTATCATCCAGCAGCATCATTACGTATGCTTCATGTCAAAATCTCCTGCCTGATCCGGACAGCATGCCCGAGCCCCCGGTCCGCAGCGCAGACGTGCAAAAGGGTGGGGGCGGGCAGACTGCATATTCATATCTGGATGGCCCCCGCCGCCGAGTTCGACATTTGTGATCATTTCAAACCCTGGCTTGTCTTGTACGTAAACCCTCAACCCTCGAAGCAAATTCTTTCTTCGCTTGCAATGGAAAAAGCATATTACACAACCCATAGCCCTGTCTTGCGATCGCCTGATTGGCAATAATTAAGCGCTCTCAAGGAGCAACTGGCGCGGCGAACCTTGAAGATACTCGGACCGGGGTCTTCTGGGAGATAAGGATATGCGATACTCAATATCGTGGCCGTTGACAGCCGAGTAGAATGTGTCACAAGACAGAATAGAGTATCCCAGAAAAAAAAAAAGCAATACAGACAGACTTCTTCATACATAAAGCATATGCAGAATTTCAATGGTGCAGATTTGCTGTATCGGGTTGCGAACCCGGGAGTTGGGAAAGGTTGTAATGCTATATCATACAATCATACTAACGCGAGTAGAGCTGTCTTCTATGTTCGAGCCATACATCATCCTGGAGTCTCGAGTAAGATTGAAGCAATTGAATACAGATGATTTGAAGATGATTCAATAATGAGGCTTGCCCCTTCGTCTCGCAGAAAGCATACCACCCTGGAAAATATCTCGGAGCCTGCGCCGCCTCATACTTTGCTACTACTGTGTACAAGAAAGACATGACAGGGTTTTTCTATGGTACATGCACGAGGACAGAAACAGGGCATTCACTCCGACCCCGCATGCGCCCAGCTCTGGACGCAGATCACCAGGGTGTAGGAGGAATCACGGCGCGCGGCGAAGCGGCCGGGTGACAAGGGACACATACTTACCGACCTACTACGGCGTACCTATGACTACACAGTATTGGATGAGAACCAGGGGTTGGTATGTTCTCTGTTTTGTCCGAGACCTGAAGTCTGTTATTCGAAGGCGCGACAACTATTGTGCCGATCCGAAATTTCTTTAACTTCAATATGCGGTTCCGTAGTGCTGCGCTGGTGTAGGCGCCTCAATAATTGGGAAGACAGAGCAGAGGCTGCAAGTTCACGTCAAAGGCCGATCAAATCACACCTTCATTGACGCGAATCGACTTGAGGCAGTCCTCCATGGCGCAACGCCCAAATTTACTGAGCTCAGCTTTCCATTGAGGTATGGGTTTTCACTGTGTTCCCGAAAAGTATTGTGAAAATACGAAGTAGCTTCTCAGAATCATCAGCTCACCGTATCTGATATTCTGCCTCATGGCCAAATATGTCTTGGTGCAATACTCGCTTAATATGCCGACGAAAATGCATGTAATCTTGATCACAACATAAGCACTGTTCCTAGCCAATGGGCGACAAAATATTGTTTATTAAAGAGGTGTCTCTTTGTGAATCGAGGCAGATGCTCCATGTCTAATTACATTTTGGTATAAACCTTTTCTTGGCTTCCAAGTATCACAAGGCCATCATGGCGTGCTCGCACTTTTCTGTTTCTGTTAAACCTTCCCATTTGGGATGAAATACGATATAGCTATGGAAAATAGTGCCTCAAGTAAATGTCCTTGCAGGAGAGTTATGGTCATATTAGTTACATGGTCGTCTTGCCAGAATGGAACCATGTATTGCTTCTCTCATGTGTCAACTTGTATAAATTCTCCCATCCTATTAGATGCATCCAGGATTTTCGTGCATCGCTGCCCAAACCTGATATTCAAACAGACTAGTTCAGTAGCGACGAACCTATCAAGGGACCGAGACAATGATATGCTCAAATACTTGCCATAACAATCCGGTATTGGTAGCAGCGGTGTATATTCTCAAAGGGCCAACCTTGCTCTTGCGACGGTGTATCCGAGCCCGCCCGATCTTCGGTCCGTAGCGACCTGTCACGGGAACGCACTAAACTAGCATTTTCGGTATTGTTGTGCAAGAAATGGAAAGCCACTGGCCCACAGATGCTGCCCAGAGAGGGCTGGAAGGTTAGCCTACGGTATAGCGCAATCCAATACTATTTTCTGTCCTGCACTATATTTTGGGCGCATTAACATGGAGCGGGAGATCGGCAGGTAGGACGAGTCATTGCTTGCTGAGCGGTGGACGTGCTACCGTTGGCTCCCGAAAAATCTCCACGGGTTTTCAGGTAAACAGTGAGCTAGAAGTGAATATGAGAGGCTGTGAGCTCACGCCGTTCTGACAATGAGCTATCACTAAGGCAGCCCTTTTCTGGTTTAGTATAACCCATCGGTTGGTGTATCGTACTGCAGCCACGCGCTGGTGCAAAGGGACTATCAGGACTAAGAACAAAAAGACCTTTCTGGACAGGCTCGTATTTGAAGAGTGGCCCAATGGTCGCGTCACTTGGTTGCAGTATCCGTCAAGACGCCGGCCGTAGGGCAGATTGCTCACAATACCTCTTTGGGAAGCAGTAAGCGCGTCACGATGACCCATGCTGCGCCTGAGGTCGATAGCGTATGAACAGCAATGCAAAAACCACCTCATGATCGCCGAGATGGACTCGAGACGGTTGAAGTTGTGCTTCATGCAACATCCAAGAGGCACCTCTTTGCGTAAATGTGTCACACCTGTAAGGATTCCCATTTGACCACCCTCCCTCACAGTTTGTGATTATCCACAAGTGACGCTAGATCTGCGTTCGTTGCGTGTGCTCGCAAGAAGTGGTTTGCAGAAATCAGGGTTTCGGCCTGTCCAGATCACCTTTGCCATATGAAGACTTCATACGCGAACCGTTGTGGACTCGCATCTTTCTCCGTTGACCCAGCATCGGCGGCATGTGATCTTTGCTGAAGGTATTTCTGGAGTTTTGTAGCAAACTAAGTCGTAGCGCTTAACTAGAACTTGGAAAGCTGGATCTCGTCTCCAAATAGCCCTGCGACTGCGGATAGATCGCGATCAGTTCTCCACCAAAGAAACATGGGGAACTAAATTTAGGTAGTTAGAGAGGAAACCAGATGCAGCGGTGAGATGAGATTCTGGGAATGAATTTTGTGCCTGGGACAGACCTGATAGCCCTGTTTGAGGGAAAAGCATGTAGACGAGGTGGTAAAATCCTCGAAACATCATGAGCTTCAAAGGTCTGATGTTTCCTATCGTATCTACATGCTGGGACCATTGATCTGTACGTATTATCTCAGTCGGCATTCGGTACAATTCTCGCCTGGAAGATGTGGAGCGACTAGGGTTGTCGAGAATGGAAAATGCGATCTACTCTCACTGCGCTATCTCACAGCGCTCACAGCTTGGTAGGATGGCCTAGAGCCACTCAGGACTAGCCGTCACTTTGGTTTGTCACGAGCCCTACGGGGTCTCGAAAGGTCAATACTTGCAGGTACTTGCGTCTGCTTCTTCCGTCTCAAATACACAGTATAGACTTGTTGGCTCCTCAAAGCTATAGAGACAGACCCATTCATAAGGCTCGCTGGTTTGCTCGCCATTGCCGTTGTATTGCCGCATATCGGACCCTCTCCTGTGCGACCTGGAAAGGAGAGGACCGATCCAACTTGGAAAATGGTAATTTCTCGGTATGAACTTCAGCTGCAACCCCACCCGAAACAGCGCCAATAAGCATTGGCGTGGGCGATGAGCTACGGTGCGACTTCTGTAATGTCTTTACCTTGACAATTTTGCTATTGGGCCCCAATCTTCGAGGGCCCCAAAAGGTGTCCAGGCGTCTCCTAAGGTACGGAGTAAGTACAGAGTATCTCAATGTCAAAGTATAAACGCCCCCATGGATGGCCTCGGCCCCGGTAGGGATCGTGGGTACTTCCACTTCTGCCAGGCTCCCTTGCTTATCATGGACCCATGAGGGACTTCTGGCTGGAATCACAACTATCCGACGACCGTACCGTGTATGTACAACAAAGGCTCGGGTTAGGTAAGAGAGCTGCAAAGAGGAAAATACAATGAAGATCACGGCATGTACCGTTGTCAAGCCCGCATTTTTGGAAAGAAGCATCTTGCCAAGCTTCTCGATTTATTGAATTTTCCATGGGTATAATT
This sequence comes from Pestalotiopsis fici W106-1, assembly GCF_000516985.1. NCBI lineage: Eukaryota > Fungi > Ascomycota > Sordariomycetes > Amphisphaeriales > Sporocadaceae > Pestalotiopsis > Pestalotiopsis fici. Next base: position 239,722 of record NW_006917103.1, read on the forward strand.
TGGCAAGCGAGATAGCTTATTGATGATTGTGGTATGACTATGACGACCGCTTGAAAAAGTACTCACTGATGGCAGTATCGCCCGGAAGCGTGTCGAGATTTGCAATGGACCGACCGTTGCATTTCTGCGATGGTTTGATCAAAATAGTTCGTGATTACGCGTATGGCAAGGCTTCACGGATTGCGCCTTACGGCAGTCGTCGAATGCCATGTAGAATATAAGTCGAGTTTGTGGCATGTGTCACGGTGATGATTCTCTTCAGACGGAACAGGGCACTTATCCGGATTAGAGATCCTCTTATCAGCCACATTCTTCAATTTGATCAATGAGAACTGTGCAAAATCACCCCAGAATGCCAACGAGATTTCCGTTTTGGGCCAACCGGTGTCGTGCTACCCACCCCAGGTCAGGTTAAGGCATTGGAGCATACGCACGCAAGTCATTTCCAAGTCCGCCACGAGGTTGCGAGGAGTGCTCAGACCTCAAGACAACCCCGGCCGATGAGAAGCGAAAATCTCTGGCTGTCTAGGTAGAATGATGCCAGCCCGAAGGTCGGGGCGAGGAGCTGTCAAAGTCCCCATGTATACGTGTCTTGGTGCGTATGTACTCGTGGCAACTCGTGGGTGCACGGTGTTTCTATCTCTAGTGGTGTGCCGAGTTGCATCGCAGAGGCGTTTCTGCGAAGCACTCACGGGCAGTACGGCTGTGCTGTGGTATGAGTGGTATGCATAACCTGAAACCTCAACGAAAGAGACTCCTTTGCGTTCCAAAACAGAGCTTGGTAGAACAATGGAGGAATGCCAATTTTCTACAAGATCTTTCAGATAGTGTCACTTGCAGAGCTTCTTTTTAGAGTTGATCCAAAAGTAGATAGATGTGATGCAGATCACAGCGACTGGCACACGCTTGGAAGAGTATAGGCTCATCAGCATTATTCCGTATGGGGAGGTCATTACCCAAGAGCCGCTGGAACAAACTTAGAGCAGGGTGTTTTAATGGTGAGATATCGGCAACGTGGGGGGTTGCTCATGATGATACCTTGGACGACTGCGTCGACATGTTGCACCCGTGGCCCGTCGGCAGCCTAGTTGTCCGGATGGTATTGCGCATGTCATAGGCGCTGCCGGTTTTCTATACCCGTTCAAGATACAGACTCCACAATCTGCTACGACGCTGCGGTATTTGGAGTGGGCACGGCGTCTTTAGACTGTGGGAAATTTTCGGGACTAGCCGGCAAATTCTCAAGTCCTGCTTCGAGTGTTTCACTGCAGCTTTGTCCCTCGAGAAAAGCCTCGACGCCTCCTCCCATATCTCTCAGTGAAAGTTGATCGCCACTGTGTCTGGGCTTAGAGTCCGAGGTCCAAAGTCGAGCTCCAGAGATACTGCAAAGTGGATGCGTCTGACCCTTGGCAAAGTGGAAAGATAGGCGAAAAGGCTCAATGGCCTCTTGAGACGGTGCAATCATCGGTCCGCAATGTAAGCTCTAACGGTCGCTGATAATGACTGCCGGAAGACGCCTTTAGCGGTAAGGCCAGCTTCATTAGAGTGTCTCCATTCATGGCTTGCTTAATGTCGGCACTTTTGACTGCGCTCTGCACAGGAGATGGCAAGACGTCTTCAAACGAAGATCCGGGAGGAAAATTGTATACGTAGTACCGTAGGCAATGGGATGTCTTTTTTCCCCCCCTTTGCTTTCAGCGAATGATGAGCTGCTGAAGCCTTCTTCCCATAAGCAAAACTGTAACTGGAACATCAGCTGTCAATGTGAGATAGCCTAAATTCATCTTTCCAAGATCTAGTGTATCATAGCCGCTCCTTGGTTGGCACAGGTATACCACAATACTACAGCAACTCCTTGTTTATTACCTTGCGCAAAGCACTGGCCAGATGCTGTCACCAATCAAGCCGTCCACTGTGTCGGCGTAGGTAGCATGCGGGGAGCGGTTCATGGTAGATAGCTGATTCGGCTGCTGTGCCGTTCCCCGCCTGTTCTTGCGCTGAATTCTTAAGCCGATTAGCTGGTGATCTGTGCTTGGATTGCTGCACGTCCATATTGCCTGTCCAGTTGTTTCCGAAGGCGGGAAGCACGTTGCAACATCAGCAAAATGCCCTTATAAGACGACTTTGTTATAGGAGATGGAATATATCATCTTGGGATGAATGACGCAACAAGCTTCTGCCCAGACATGCCATGCTTGACACTTATTGATGGTTGTACTAAACTTGTGTGTTTCTTTTCTGTCCCAGTGCTCGGTGACGAACTAACCCCCAAGGAATTTGCCGGTAAAAGAGGTGTACGCTTTCGGTCACCAACGTCGCAATATAGACGGCTGCTCAACCTACTATTGGACGACAGGACTGGCAAGAGACCATGCAATGACTGAACTGCCCTAGTTCCAGCCAATTGTCAACATTCAAGTCGACCATGACTTTTCTTTGGTCATGAAAATTGAGTGCTCACTTCCACCTGAAAAGGAATCACTTGCTGAGGCATGAAGATTGTCAGCCAGCTATGATCTGTTCCTACAAGTTCAGTGTGAACCGGCAAGGATGAATTTTACACTGTGCACTATTGTTGAAGAAAACGCCATTGATCGTTCTGAACTTCATCCCATGGACGATCAATACTAATATGAGCATGTTCAGGTAACCAACCTCGACAGCACAAGTGAGTCCAGCTCGCGCACGGCCTCACACCTTGAGAAAATTCTCCTCGACTGTGTTTTCGTGATGAAACGACATGATGTGGTTGCACAACAGCTCTTCGTCTTCAAACTAGTCAACAGTAGGAAATGCAAGCTCCAGAACGGTAACGCGCATCATGCATGGGTTGACCATTCGGGCGAAGTCCAACCCACACCTCCATATTCTTTTGCAGAAAGGCCCTGTGTCTTCACACCGAATCACAGCTGGCGAATCTCGAGATCCGACGTAAACCGTTTCCTCATATTTTCTGGCAGAAGCAGCAAGCTGCTGGGAGATCTTTTTCATTCGTCAAGCTTGTGAATGGGGAAAAAATCTGTGTGATCTTCCTTAATAGAGTCATGAGAACTGACTCTACTTGGGGTACTTCACAACCACAACTCTAGGGCATAGCGGGTAGGTAATAAGCTCTAGATTGCCCCTCCGCCAGTTCTATCAACACCACCATAAGGCTTAGCCCTACTATATGACCCTCCCGTTGATATTGCCTCAGCCTCGCATTTCCGTCCGTTACAATGCGTCAGTTTTCTTTTGGTTTATATCATGCTATTTGACTTGAGAAAAATTGTAATTGGCAACAGCAAGAAGATGGGTGTGTTCCAGAAGCAATGGGATCGACGTGAAAACCAGACAAAGTCCCATGGCGGCCTAGTCTGAAAATGGCGCTCACCGTTCCCGTGGCCTTGGACTGTTGACGCTGAGCCCTTCCCGCCCTCGAGTCTATCTGCTGCTGCTGCTACTGCTACTGCTACTGCTACCTAAACTACAATTCTTTTTTGGCAGATGCTACCTCGTCCACGTAGTCCATGTCTCGCGTGTCTATCGTGCTCGAGCTTCTGTACGTTCCCGCATTGGTGGAAAGCCAAAAATCGACCACCCATCGCGGGTTGCGTCAGGTCTAACACGTTTCTACCTGCCTTCTAGAGCATCGCTGCGAGATCTCTCATCCAGAATTGACCATGTTCACTCTCTCTCTGTGCTGCCCTGTTATCTTGTCGCAAGGTATGGCCTTGTCACTTGCGCCGTTACCAGGTAGCCGATTTGGGTTCCGCTCCGTACCCTGGTTCGGCTCTCAACTTGCTCCGCGCCTGTGGCCGCGAAAGCACTCACGTCCAGAGCGCAGACGTTTGTCCGCTTGCGAAATGAAGGTCTAGAAAGAATCGATCATCACCGTCGCATCAGAGTGGCCCCCTCCCTTGCCTCTTCGGCATTGAAGACCACAGCACTGGGGATATTGATGAGCGCCATGGCTGCGAACTACTGTGCCCAGATAGTAAAAAGCGACATTCATACCCCCAACAGGCCCCAGGGCCTCGCACTGGGAGGTATCTCGAAGTACACCCACGTTTCTGGTATAGTCCAGCCACTGGGCGCGCTACTTGGACGACAGGTGTGGTGGAGGCGCGTACACAGATGACATGGGTTTTAGAGGCGCCAAGCACCGAGTCCAAAATGTCTGCATCCGTCCATTGTTGGCACCATCGACCATACTACTTTTACTACACATCTACAAAACAAGTACTACGTACATACCGGCGAGAGAGACAAAGTGTGTGTGGGAAAAGGAGCGAACGATTCCAGCCCAGCTTACCAGCTCACCAGCCCATCAGCCCACCAACCTTCTCAACGTTGGCTCCATTTGACCCCGTATTGCTGTCTCTCATCACTAGATCCGATTTTAGTCACCATAATACTTCATGTGCGTAGAAACTAGTTCACCACGCACGCTACACAATACAGCATCATCGCTCTAGCGGAGTTGTCCAGTCTTCCACTATAATCATAGTTGGTTACTGATCTTTTCAAGATTAGGCACGAACCCATGCCCCCCTCTTCTACTCGGCTCGCGGCATGCCTGAAGAGTACTATGGTAGTGACATGGGTATCAACTGCGCTGAATGGGAAAGAAGTGTCTAGGTCTATTGATGTATCTGTCTGTCTGTCTGTCTGTCTGTCTGACCGTCTCCCTGCCTGCCACCAGGAAGTTGCTCAAGAGCCCAAGCTGCGCTCTCTGCAGGTCTTACCATGTATGGAGCCAGGAGCCAGGAAGCCCATCATCTCACGAAGCGGCAGACAAGCAGGGTCCGCACAAATGAGTGGAGCAGCTACACTACTCCATGATCTTGCGCCGCCGTTCTTGCCTTGGGTCCCTGTCCCTACCCTACAGACCCCTACGTGACCAGGAGGTGATGTGCATCTCCCGTCCATATCTTGGTCTCCGCTAAGTAGCCCCGCGGTATCATTTCTCTCCGGCTGGCCTAGATAATAAGATCCTCGATACCGCTGATACTCTGATCTTGACCCTCATCTTGGTTATTCTATCTGACCTGTGAATATTCGACCTCTTTTTCTTTTTCTTTGTGGTTGAGCATTCCATACGTGTAGTCACCGACGGCCACTTGCTAACCAATCCAATATTGGTTGAAAGGCCTGTCTTGTCTTACACCCACCCATATCCGAGAGTAGCTCCAGCTCGCCTCCAGCATCCCTGCATGACCGCCGTGGTATTGGACGCATGACCTTTGGCGGGGGGTAGTTGATCTTGAAACCTACCAGCTTCGTATCGATATATACTTCCTCTTTCTCGCCGACCCGGAATCCCGACAACTCCCCACTACCGCTCGGTGCAAGTAGAGCGCAAGGCTCGCAATTGAGAGATATGGACGCCATGATGCCCATGTTATCAGACCATGGAGACATGTCCTGGTCAGAAGGCCAAAGTTCATCATCCCCAGACGACAATAACAGCAACAATAACTTGAACCCCCTTTCCCGGTCGCCAATCTGGGCCACGCCAACAATGACAGCAACGGCAACAACACGTTTGGAGACTGGCCAACTATCGCCTGTTAGTACTGAGCTGGAGATGCCCGCAGTAACAGCTAGCCTTCCACATCTGATACACTCGGCAACCTCGTCGAGTCACGGCTCGTGGACAAGTTACAGTGAAGGCGACGATGCTGACCAAGAGCACGATCATGACCTTGATAACGAGCATGAACATGATGTCCAATGGGACAACCACTCAGATGACATGTTAATTCCCAAGTTGGAACCAACAGAGGACGATGACTTCCACATGGAGGACTTGAGAGAGGCACCACTGACGACGCCGAGACCCGCGTCTGGAAACCCGGCACAAGGCTTGAAGACGAAAAGACCACGAGGTCGGCCGCGGAAACACCCATTGACGCCGCACGTAGCAACAAACAAAGTAGCCAAGGGAAGGTCAAAAACAGGTTGTATCACTTGTCGCAAGCGCAAGAAGAAGTGCGACGAGGCAAAGCCTCGATGTAAGACATGGACAATCCATTCACGTTTGCTCCATGACTGACTGTGTTTGTACTTAGGCATGAATTGTGAAAAGAATGCTGTCGTGTGTGAGGGCTACAACGAAAAGACGATATGGAAAAGCGGAAAAGAAAAGGCCGACGAAGGTAAATGACATCGCTTATCTGTCCCCGGTTGATTATACTGACTGATATGCTTTAGCAGCACGTCGATCAAGTCAGGAACTCCCAGTCATTACACTGCAGCCAATCTTTCAAGGCGTTGAGACGCCAGAAGATATGGTCTTCCTGAACCACTATATTAGCCACCTGAGCGGCGTGCTCACAGTGGAAGGACAGTTCAAGAACGCCTTCAAGGATATGCTACTTCAAATGGCAGTCGAACACCGTGGACTGATGCATTCTATCCTATGTTTGGCAAGCAAACATATTGACTATAATACACCCTATGGCGCCAAACTCCTCGAGTCCAACCCTAAAATCACTGCAGAAAGTCTGGCGGCACGATCCGAGTTTCATCATCAGGCGGCCATGACCAAATTCTACGAAGATATCAACCAGGAGACCAACACAGACCTGGCTAAACAGACAGTCAATCTGTCGGTCCGGTACGGGCAAATGCTTTGCCTACTGCTCAAGTCCATGGTCGAGGGGAAATCCGACGGCGAGCACCGTCTCCATCTCCAAGCCTACAAGGGGCTCATCCAGGCATCACCACCAGCCGATTCTGGATTCCTGGTGTTCATCACCGAGTTCTTCCAGTTTCACGTCTATGCCGACGAGCTCATTCGTTACCCGGATGTGCGCGCACCTCGGTTAGCCCATGAGGACTGGGTACCATGGCTTCCGATTCAACCTGCGCGATTGATCGGCGTTGCTGATGGCCTCTTCAAATTTCTCAGCCAAATCACCACCATCCGCAATACGATACGCAACAATATGCTCAATGATGTTGACCCGGTAGTCGACTACGCCTCGCTCTTTCGGGCAGCAGAGATAGACGCTGCTATTCGGGAGTGGACGCCACACTGGCCACCAGGTGACAGCCGCGAGCGCGTTGGACTTCTTTACAAGCAGATGATGTGGGTGTACCTCTTTAGAACCATTTACCCGCCATCTACCACGACGGCAACACCGCCGGCCATGCCTACGGATCAGTATAATCGACCAACCTCACCGCCACTTTCACCAACTTCACCCGTCCACTCGGCGCGCGACCCACACGCGACGACGGACCGGTTGCGAGTAGCGAGTCATGCGCTTAGCAACAACTGCCGCGGCGAATCGCCCGCGCCTATACGCTACCCGCCACACCACGATGCGCGCATTACCGTCGCCGTCGACGAGTCCTTGGCCATCCTAGACTCGATCAAGCCGAGCGACCCATGCCAGACCTTGCTCCTCATCCCCTGCCTCATCATTGGCTGTGCCAGCTTTGCGCCGTCGCAGCAAAACCGGATTCGCAACACTTTGAAGGGTGTTCGCGGTTACACGGGCCTGCGCAACTGCGATCGCCTCATGGAGCTGCTCGAAGAGATGTGGAAGCTGATGGAGCGCGGCGACTGGGCGGCCGTGTGGGACTGGCAGGCCGTTGCCAAGGGCATGGGACTCGACTTTTGCGTGGCATGAGATCTCTCTCCATCACCCGGCAGAGCATCTCGTCTTGTTCCATCAGTGAGACATTTGAAGGACACTCACGACCTTGATACGTTACCCAACACACACTCACACTCCCTCCCTCTTGCATTAGCCACCCTCCATCCGAATCTTGCATCTTGCGCTTCTTTGCATCCTTGTTTCTTCCAGGTTTCGCTCCCTCGTATATACCCCATTTCGTGTACTTTCTTCTAGTTTTGTTATTTAATAGTGCATATGCATTTGCAAGGACGGCAAACAGGTGGACGAACTGCAGTTATCAAACAAACACAACAAACGGGACATTGTGGTGGTGTATTGGTATACATGCATACCACTTGAGTTTTACCAGATGGAGATGGAGGGGAAGAGAGAGAGAGAGACAGAAGCTGGCGCACATGTGCGTGCACGGAACAGAGTATACCCAAAATATTGTATGAGGCATATCGCATCGCCAGGGCTGGGTTCCACATCACTATCACTTTTTTGCGGGAAAACGGTAGATACAAGGCATAGGGGGGTCTTGATTTTGACGTTTTGGGGAAAACACGTATTATGAATGGCGTTTTAGAAAGGGGTATGTCTTACGGGTTGGGTCTTGTCACATCGTAGCAAATGTCGGCTTGTTGGAATTAATGCATTTACAAATAATGAAATGGAAGGGGAATGATCTGGACATGTATTTGCAATTTAAAAATTATCATCTTAAGTCGCCTTGAATGACATCGTGCAGTCATGACATTTGCAAAGAAACGCGTGATATCACTTTCATGGACGGCATCTCATGATGGGTCATATTTTTGTCTTGTTTCTTTTCATTTGTTTCTTGTGTAGAGTCGAGCTAAATCCGGATTTGTAGACTATCTCATGTGGCCCATGTTATTCCTTCTCGATTCAGCTTTGCTCACTAGGTAACAGACACCGTCAGCATCTGCACCAGCCCCTCCGGCACAAGAACATCAAATGGCATCAGATGTCTTTAGAGGTGGGCACTCACCTTCTCCTCGTTGGGCTTGACCTCGAGCAGGAGCTTTCCAGTGTTGCGGCCTGCAAAGAGCTCGTCCCAAGCGTTCTCGACGTTGGCGAGACCGCCCTGAATAATGTGCTCGGCGCGCTTGATCTTGCCCTCGCTGAGCCACTGGTACAGCTCCTTGCGCGCAGGGACGTACTCGGTCAAAAAGTCAAAGACGATGAAACCCTCCATGCGGATGCGCTGCGTCGTCACCTGGAACAGGTTGCGGATGCCCTTGGACTCCTTGCCGGGCGAGTTGTAGCCCGAGATGCTGCCGCACATAACGAAACGGGAGCGGAACGCGGCGCGGCTCAGCGCCAGCTCGAGAATCTCACCACCCACATTGTCCCAGTAGACGTTGATAAAGTTGGGCGTCAGCTTGACAAAGTCCTTGGTAAAGGTTGGCGACTTGTAGTTGAGGACCTCGTCGAAACCAAGCTCTGACTTGAGCCAGTTGCACTTGTCATCGGAGCCGGCAATACCGATAACGTGGGCGCCCTTGAGCTTGGCAATCTGACCGACGACGGAGCCCGTGGCACCAGCAGCGCCTGAGACGACCACCACGTCGCCAGGCTTGACGTTGCCAATCTTCTCCAGACCAAACTAGCAAGTCGGCACATGTTAGCTCTTTGTTTCTCTCCGACACCACTTGGACCGAGTGAGTACTCACGTAGGCCGTCAGGCCCGTCATGCCCAGGACACCGAGCGAATCGGTGATCCGGCTATTCTGTGGCAGTTCAACCTTGTCAAGGAGCTTCTCGTCAACAATGGCCATCTCGGTCCAGCCGATGGAGGCGTTGACGATATCGCCCTCCTTGAACTTGGGGTTCTTGGATGCCAGAACGCGGCTGATGGCCGAGCCCCGCATCTTCTCGCCAATGGCTACTGGTGGCAAGTAGGATCGAATGTCTGCAAAGTAGTCGATGAGTTAGCCGAAAGAGTTTGAAATTGCGTATATGCAGTAGCATGGCGGTATTCAGCGACACTGGGAGATCTCTCGTCGAAACCCGCTCAAACAAAAAAAGAGGCAGAAAGTGGCCACATACCATTCAACCAGCCTCTCATGGCAGGGTCCAGAGACAGGTATAGCGCCTCGACGAGAACCTGGCCATCCTTGAGCTGGTCGGCAGTAGGAGCCTCGGTCTTCTCTGATCTAAAAGTCTGGCCATGGACGATATTGCCCGTAGGCCTCTCGTTGAGGTAGTAGGTCAGGATCTGGCGGCCCATGTTGGCTTTGTTATCGACGAGTTCGCAAACGTTCGGGGGTCGTAGGAGCGTTGGGGGTTTGGAGTTGAGGAGTTTGTAGTCGGGTATAGTATCAAGATAACGGGCCAAGTTTCCCAAGACTTGATGTTGGTGTTCTGGTCTTTTATGTATCAGAAGAGTTGAGGAATGTATTTGGAATCTTCGCTGGTCTTCCGAGGCGACTTACACTTCTTAATAAGCCATGACCCCTAACACAAGAGCCACTCCGTACTTGATCTCCTCCATTGCCGTTGGGCTGCGCACTTCCGGAGTGGACGAACCGCTTGTCCCATGGGTTGCCCCTCCATCGAAACACACTGACGTTGACGAACTCTAAGCAGAATGCCAGGGCATCTAGAAGAACTGGGTTTAGCACCATATTGCCATTGGTCAATTGGCCTCGGCGATGACAAAAAAGGGTATCCCTGATCCGGATAGCGGAGTCATATTAGTGGTCTTAAGAGCGTTTTCTACTGCCCTCTGCATCTGCAATATGGTGAATTTCTAAGGCGACCGATGCCAGAGGCCCAGAGCCACTTGCTTGCGCCGTGCCGAGGTCAACAGTGGGGCCGTTGGTAAAGAATTGCACCAATGGCCTATCGAGTCTCTAAACTTCTCCGTTCCCACTGTCTATGAGCTTGCTTCGGAGCTAAATAAACTGTATTTTCAATACCAAAGATTTGTGAAGACGAGATTGTGCACAGAACGTATTTATAAGCTGCTGCTCCGTCCAATACAAGCCGAGGCAGTTGAATCATGAATGCACAGAGATGACTTAGTCGCAAATTCGACTCCGCTGTTAAGCAAATTAAATCTAGGCAATGCACACAGTAACAAGTGTTTAATTTTGCACTTGATCAGATGACGGGCCTTGCATTTACAACTCGAGAGTAGCACAAACAAAAAAACCAGCAAGATATTTTCATGCACTGAGTCTCATTAATAGACTATGGATCTATACCTTGGTACATATATAGTATATACCTCTTCGACACCATTGTGCAGTAAGATACCCCTTCTGTCCAATCATGCCCAAAGGAGTTGTGTCTAGTTTTCAATGTCTAGAGCACTCACTGGGTTTCGAGCAAAGGACCGATCCATGATGCCTTGTTTGAGACGAACCTCTCCGCACGGCTGCAGTCCGCCATGCAGCAGATGGCGTTTCCATAAGACATGGCATGTTTAAAGGTATCTATCTGCCAGCAGTTCTTTTCGAACTTCAAGCTGTGGCATGGAATACATTTGCGGTGTCTCAACATGGCCAGGAGTTGTCAAATCGCCGCCTTAAATTCAAGGAACGGTCTCACCAAATCATGAAAAGGAATCGCAAGAAAAGAACTCCCAAACTCCAATGATGCAATTGGGAACAGGAGTGCCAGAACCACAGCTGGGTGGTGGTGCCAGCACAATGCCCATCTGGCAAAACATGCCTAGCGAGGCAAAGATTGCAAATGCTGAAGTCGGTCAAAACGTAAATGGTGACCAAGTACAAGCACTCATGCAAGTAAATGAGGCCTTCACCGATAGGCGGCAAAGGAACTTGCAATGTCTGTGGGCATTGATTTGTGTTTAGGCGAAGCCGTACTGGCGTCTGCCCTTCGACTTCTAATCGGGGAGAACGGCAGGTATGTCCTCGACGTCATCGGCGTCGGTGTCACTGCTCACTTCGGCATCATCCTGTGCAATCGTCTTCGTGACCTTGCTCTTACGAGCTCTGCTAGGCTTAGCTCGTGCCTTGCCCGCTGCACGACTTCTAGCTGAGTCTTTTCCCTGAGCATTGGGCAAAGTAGAAGTGCCGTGTGAGGCTTTGCTGGGCTGTGCCTCTGGCGACTGTTCAATCGTGGGTCGTATTTTCTGTGAAGACCGGCGTGTCTTGGGCTTCGACTTCTTCTTGGTCTCTGCTTCACGAGCTGCAGCTTCTGCGTACTCTTCTGAGGGTTCATCGCCTTGTTGTGAGCCATTCTCTGACTCTTGAATCTCAAGATCGTTCTCATCTTGTGCGTCCAGGTTCAAACGTTGAGGACGGCCAACATCAACCTCATTATTCTCGACATCCTCTTCGTCGTCCTCATCGTCGCTCTTAACGGCAAAATGAGGAGTTTTGTACATCTTAGTGTTGCGGATGATCTTGCCGACCTTGTGTTCGAGCGCCTGGGTTTCGGCATCCATGTCCATCTCTGATTCGGGAAGAATGTGGACTTTCTTGGATTCTTGGTACTTATCCATTTGATATCTGGCAATCTCAGGGACCTGCGTATTGCTGGTCCAACCAGGCATGGAACGGCTCAGGCGGTGCCAAGCAAGCATCAACGCCGGTCGGTTCCACTGCTCCATGGCCCACCACGTGTTACGTAGCTTGGCCCATCCGATACGGGAGTCTGACGTTGTGCCTGATTTCTTGATTGCCTTGCATATCAAGAAGAGATCTTTGTTTGTCATCTTTTTGAAATCGTCTCGGGCTGTTTGAATAATATCTGCCATCGAGTGACCAGCCTTTCCATCAATATTGCCACCCTCCATTCTTAGACGAAGGTGCTTCCACTTGACCTGGCATTGCAGGCGGCTGCGTGTGTGTTCCATATTCTCACTGACCTGAGCCCAGTCTACGAGCTCTTCGTCATCCTGTGGGTTCAAATCAGACCGTCCATGAGCCTTGAGCTCCCGAATCTTTTCAAAGGCCTCATTAAGAATGGTGATGAGTTTGGCTTCCTCCTCGTGATCCCATACATCAGTCCTTCGCTTGTCGCCGCAGACAACATAATTACGGATGCGGTCTCGAACGTCAGCGGGGTGTCGATTGATGAGCTGACCGAGCAGCTTGAAGTTTTTGCCGTGGATCTCATACAATTCGGCAAGCTCGTCGTGCTGCTCCTTGGTCCAGGTGGCTCGTGCAACAAAGTTGTGGTGTGTCTTGCGTACCTGATTTATCACCTTCTGCCGCTTTCTGTTGGGGCAGGAATGATGGACGTAGTTCCAAAAGTCAGTCGTCTTGGCCTCTTGTGGGTTCTTTTGCACCATGTCATTGATTTCAACATCAGTGAGATCATGCATGTCACGCCATTTGTCAATGGCCTCTTTGAGGTTGCGAATGTCGTTGCCCGTAAAGGGTCCAGTTTCTTCAGCTTCGGGTTTGGGGTTGGCAAGTCTTGTGACTTTCTTGGACAACATGCGTGTGAAAGTGGGTGCTGGCGTCGCCGAGGGACGCTGAGAGCTTGAACCTGCACTACTCGGTCTAGTTCTCATCATCAAGTCCGTGATTTTGGCTTGCTTTTCGCTGCCTTGCTGCCCATGAGAAGGATCGGTTGCATTAGATTCGGGAACCGGATTCTTGGCACGACCTTTACCCTTGCGCGAGGCCGCAATGACCGCAGGAGACGGCATTTCATTGAATGCTTGCACGTTATCATGCGCTTCGCGATCCAGATATGACGATTTGGCGTGTCTTGTCTTTGTTGCACTGCTCTTGGAGCCACTTTGTCGTGCAGTCTTGGACTTTGACTTGGAATTGCTGGCAGCCGGTTCATGTGCTGGGCTCTCCAGTGCTTGTCTTTCGTTGGGGACAGCTGAGTCATCCTCGTCGAGTCTCTCGTTAATGTCGGCGCCAAGGTCGTCAGATCCCAAATGTGACTCGTTTACATAGTCATCATCTGCATCGAGATCCATGCTGTCAGCAGCATCCTGAATGTGCTTCGACACAGGAGATTCGGGACGTTCGCTGGATGATCGTGCAGAAGTTGCCTGTCTCTGTTGGCGAGCTGCACTCGGTGAATCATCAGGAGCAAAGGTTTCCAATCCTGCTAGTCTCAGTCTCTTGTTGCTGACAGCGGCCATGTTGCTCTTGGTCGGAGTAGAGTTCTTGCTTGCGTATCTCTGCGAATAATACTCTCTGGCAAGGTCACCAATTCGACTGGTGGAGCCAGGCAATTCTGGAACCGCAGAGGATCGTTCATCGACCGCTGGAGACACGGAAGTGGTACCAGTCATGGCTACATCGGCGCTCTCTCCACGGGGGGCCTTTGAAGCACTATCGCTTGCCTCCTCTCTTTGTCGCTTGCGTGACTTTTTGTCGGAATCCTTTGATTTGCGCTTACGGCCAGATGGCTGTGCGCTCGAGTGCGCATTGGCGGCGGAGCTAGCCTGAACATGCGAATTCGTGTTTATAGGAAGAACATTTGATTGTCCCTCATCGTCGGGTGTAGGTAGCTGATTGGGATCCTCCATGCGACTGTCATCAACGGCCTCATTCTTGGACTCAGTCTGCATATCCACATTGGTTTGTGCAGACCCTTTGGAACGCTGACTGCCGAGACGACCAGGTTCATTTGAAGCGCCATCCTCGACATTGCTGTCGGCGACATGGTCAAAGTGCATCTGGGATTGCCGTCCCTGTCCTAGAGATTCGGGATCGTCATGGGCGCCAAAGTTGGGATTGGCTGCAAGCAGAGAAGCTCGCAGTTGTTCGGCTTGCTTGGCGGCCTTTTTGGCCTTCTTTCGTTCCTTGCGATCTCGCTTTGCCTGTTGCTGATCCGTCACGTCGCCGAGGGAGGAGGCTTGCCCATCACCAGGGCTGGACTTTATCCCATCCAAGTCCATTGACGACATGGGCTCAGTGGTAGAAGCAGTTTTCTTGGCCATGGCGCCGTTGGCAATGTCCTCCTCTTCTAGATTGCCTTGTTCAGTTAAAGATTGTCGCTTCTTAGATTTCCCTCTCTTTCGCTTTGCAGCCTTTGGCGACACAGCTTCAGAGTCCTGGTCGAGGGAATTGATGTCTGGCTCGGCTTTGACAATGGCAGACTCTGGCGACTGTGAACTTTTCTCAAACTTGGGGATGGAGGTTCGACTGCGCTTTCTGGACGGTCGCGACTTGCGACTGGGGGAAAGTGGAACTTGGCTCGAGAAGGCAAAGTCCTGGGATGATGTGTTGATGCTGCTTGATTCGTCGTCGTGCTCTGTGTCCTGGCGCAGGTGATCGCCAACCGGGGATTGGGATACTGAGTGTTCGTCGTGAAGAACGTCAAAATCTGCGCGCTCCAATTGACTGGCTTGCTGGCCCATGATGGTACATGGTCCAGCTTGTGAGTCTGTCTGTCGCTCAAACTGGTCAGCGAGTTGTGATGTTTAGCACGGCCGGCAAGAATGAAGGGACTAAAAAAAAAAAAGTTTCGAAAGCTAAGATCGAAGGTGCGTCGTACTGGATGCGGCGGGGCAAGCGCGACTACAATGGAGCCTGGCGCGCGCTGGGTCGTGGAATTTTTCGGTCGCGACTGGCAGACTACCTATCTGAGGTCGTTTGTTGTTTGAAGGAATTTTTCGCTGTGAGAGGCCAGAAAAAAAAAGGCTTGTTCCCACCAATTCGCTCTTGTCTCCCTGATTCGGCGCCGAGTGAATCGAAAGTACCCGCTCAAAGGTAGCTTGACACGAGAGCGTTCTGCGATCAATAGAGAAGAAAAAGGAAATACAAAGATTCAAAGGTCTGGCTTGGCAACTTGGGTACACTCCAGGCAGCTTGGACAGCTTGGGCAGCTTGCACAAGTGTGCTTGCTATGCTAGGCCAGGTACCGGGTTGCCAGGTGAGATGGAGGTACTTTGCAGGACCTAGGTGGGTGTGATGCGTCACTGTGATCTGGCGTTCAATACTGATTGGTTTGTTGCGGTTAGTTGTCTGAATCCTTGAGGGCCCTGGTGTGTGGCGTCGGGTGTGCCCAAGTGCAGTGTCTTGTAGATAGGTCAGGGCAGTTACCGGTAGCTGTGGTGAGTGTCGATTGTTCTTGGGCGGTTGATTCTAGTGAGTAAGGTAGGAACCAGCCCTGGAGTAGTGCCAACTGGTAGGGCCTTTTTAGCCAGGCACCTTCCCACTGTTCTTCAGTTCATCAAACTCTAAAAGTCTGCTCAGCACTAAAGGCGCTGTTTGCTGCGGCCCGCGGGGTTCAAGTTAGTGGCTAAGCAGCCAGCTTTGCCAGCGTAGAAACAATGCTTACAGCCTTTCAACGGCGGCCGCTGGGCGCTATCCTTTTCAGTCTTAAATACAGTTATCTGATAGAAACCGCAGACAATCATGAAGTCAGTTGTGAAAACTGACAAAGTATTGTCTCTGGTCGGGTTGCATCTTGCGACAGAATTCCGAATTGGGATAGATGATTATGTTGTTTGGATTGACGTTCAAAAGGGTGGGATAATCAAATTCTGGACCTACCTGGGTTAGACGATGGTACTGAATTGAGATGATGCGTCGTCGAATGTCCTCTTGATTTTTCTCGTCCGGAGTTGGCCCCGTCTGCACCTCCTCAAGGAGTGGGATGGCAAGGATGGACGAGAAGTATTAACGTCGTCAGACAAGGGGATGGACGAGAAAAAAAAGCAAGCTTTGAGTTTCGATAAAACGACCTTGTAAAGAGTCGACGTTTCTTCTTGTCTGCCCCCTATCTGTAAGTGGCGGGGATTTGTCACTTTACGTGGGATGCGCACCAGTAAGGTTTGTTTGCAGAAGGAGAGGAATGATTGATTGTCTTTCGCGGATCTCGACGGGGTTCGTCAATTGATCGGGGGCTTGGCAAGTTCTCTGGCATGCTACAGATATCTTGATAACTCCACTTGGTGGTCTAAGATGCGGACTGAAAAGTACCTTGGCAGGTCCAATGTATACCAACACTTGGCTATCGAACAATCGCGAGAGGTTGTTTCTGACTCGAAAGGTTGGCGGACCTGCCCTCAAGATGCGAATAGTAGTTTTCCACAAAGTGACTCGTACTCTGTACACAGGCTGAGAGGAAGAAGCAAACATTTAAAAACAGGACTGTGATTGGGTCCGGACACTGCAAAGACAAAGCGAGATATCTTGAACTATTTGCATCTACCCAGGCAGTGTGCGCCAAATACCAGATGCCTCGACAACTATTTCATATCTTCTGGATGTACTCGTTCGTCAAGCACTTGCTACTGCAACACTCAATCGCAGCCCCTCTGGTATAAGGAGCTTCCCCTGGTCTTCAGCTGGATCCGTTTCTCTCCTCTTCTTCATCTCTGCTACAAAGAATTCATATCGCTCGAGCCATCTATCATCAACTCCCCTCATGGGCTCGTGGCCCAATTTCTTCGCTTCTGCATTAACCCACTCCAGAATGCCATTCATGTATGGAACCTCTTTTCTCAGGAGACTGTGAAATGTCTTGCTGCCCTCTATCAGTCCAGCCTTGCGCTCGTCATACTCTTGTCGCAATACTTCCTGACTGGGTAGAGCCGCTTTCCCGGCAAGGAACCGAGAGACAACCTCTGCCTGGAAATCGAACAAGGAAAAGGTCGAAGTGTAGTATGGAACGCCGACGAAGATCAGTGTAGGATCCGGTATGTAAAAAATGTCCTTGTGCAGATTATGGGTCGTCAAACCGTCTTTGCTAACCACGATATTATCGTCAGCTTCCTCTGTTGGGACGGATGGATCCTGAAGTGGTCCCAGGAATGGATAAGACGTGATGTATCCCGTTCCAAGTACAATGACATCCACATCGGTCAAGACGGTGCCGTCTTGGAGCACCACATCACCCGCGGCGGAACCTTCATACGAGACGAACTTCTCAATGCCTCCAACTCGCTCGGCTCCTGGGGGTAACAAGCTCGCTGGAATATCGAATTGTCCATCTCTGGAACTCTGATACACCCTTTTGGCAACGGCGTGGCTTTCTCGGACAACATCAAGAGACGAGACACCAGCCCCGATCACAAAGACAGTCTTGTCCTTGAATGGCTCGGGAGACCGGTATCGCTTGCTATGCGAGATGCTTTCCGGGTGGCGTTCTTTCCACTCCTTGAGCCCAGGGATATCCGGGATCTTGGGCTCATGATAATGACCACTCGCCACAATGACTGCATCAAATTCCCACCGTCTTCCCAGGAACTCAAAGTCGGAACCCGTCTTGCGGAGTGTTCGGGTATTCACCACCCACTTTCCGGTTTCCGTATTTTTCGATACACCGTCGACGGTCGTGTCAAATTGCACGCGCTCATGAGCGCCAGTATACATAGAGAGGTCTCTAATATATTGGTCGATGTGGTCTTGGCTGACGAAATCAGGTGTGCCTTCTGGCCAGTTCATCAGCATGCTCCTCATCAAGGCTGTTGGCACATTGTTTCGCAACCCCTTATAACAAGGTCCGGGAGGAGCATGTTCGATAGAAACGTCTTCAAAAGATCTTGTTTGTGCCGTCAAATCATTGGCTCGTGATATAATGGGGCGACTCTGAGTTGGTGGTGGAGGCTGAATGTTCGGATAGTTGGGCTCCTTGGCGACTCTGTCATCATAATGCCAGACGCCACCTACTTGACTCGATCGCTCAAAGACGGTAGGTTTGATGCCTTGGCGAAGCAAGTGAGCAGCTGAGGTGATGCCACTGATACCGGCACCAATTACAGCAACCTCACTCACGCTTTGAAGCGAATGATCAGTACGGTCAAGTGAACCCATTGCTGCGATTGTGCTGAGCTTTCTGTTTTCGTCCGTACTTGAAGAGAAGGAACAATACGTGGAGCGACCCATGGTAAAATACCAACAGCGGATTGAAAAGTCAGCAGATCTTAACTCCGACCCGGCAGCCAACTCATGGTAAGGGCGCGGTGATTGCTAAGTACAAATGACCTCACTTTGTACTACAATTACGTGCTCAGCGCATATGGCTCGAAAGGCTCCAACTGTCTCCATTTTTGTCTCTGGAGCATGGGTTATGGATACAGTAACCCACCAGTATTAGGAAATCTCGAGATAATACTTCTAGAACGTAAGCACTTGTACATAATAAATCGCATGATGGGATGATGGTATAGGCTGTTGGTAGGTCAGTCATTGAAGGACAATGTTCTCTCAGAGCGGGGTTAAAGTCATGACAATAAGTCACATTGTCTCTTGGTCATTTCATCTATCAAAGTATCTTTTGCAGATTATACTATTTGGCCTGCGGCGAGCACGGGGTAGAATTACGAATGGCATCAGCGAGGCCATGTTCAACCCTCTGTCTCTTGTGCCCGCAATTTCTTGGCCCTCTCCTTTCTGTGCAGTACTCTGATCGTTAGGGCAGTGGCAATCAGTCCAGCCGCGACAAACACCATTGTGATGAATCCTTTCTGGTACCGAGGAGATTCGACCTGTTGCCAGATCAACAGTGGCAGCCAGGCCTGAACGACATAGGCCATCTCGTTCATGGTTCCTACCACCAAGGCCCTCTCCTCATTGTCATCACTACAAATCTCATGTGCCCAAGCCATGTTGATTCCGGAGATGCCACCTCCAATCGATCCAAGGATCAGGCAAGTCCACTTCCACCCGTTGGGTATGTTCCAGACTGCCATGCTCGTGTTGGTGATGATGTTAACGACGCCAGAAAACACAATACACGGCCAACGCTCCCCGCGAAACACGGTGTCCGAAGTCCATGCATAGATGAGCGTGAAGATGATCTGGACTGCAGGAGTCAGGGTAGGGTACGAATTGACTGCTGAAACTGAATAGCCTTCACTTTTGAGCCACAAGGCAAATACAGGTTGGCTACCATAGTTCGAGCCGTTGTTGAAGAGAACGTAGAGCAGTGTCAGCATATAAATGTGCCAGCTGCTGAAAATCTTCTTGAACTTGGCTTTGCTGTACCTTCCACGGTTTGCTCGACCTTCCAGTTCCATGCGCCTTTTGGCAAGTTCAATCTCCTCTGGCTTCAGCCACCATGCCCTTGTGATCTCGGGGACATCGGGAAAGAAGAAGAACCCGGCAATGGCGATGGGAAGGCTGATGATGGTGTTTACGATAAAAAGCCACTGCCAGCCTCTATACCCTTGAACGTTATTCAGCCTGTACGTCGCGGTCATCAAGTAACCGGAGAACATAGTGCCAATGGAGCTGGACATGTGAAAGATGCAGGATCGTTTTGCCAATTCATCTTTCCGATACCATGAGCCAATGATGTATTGCATACCAGGGTAAAAGGCTGACTCTGCCAATCCGATAAAAAACCGCAAAACGTATATTTGAGTGGCCGTGGTGCATTTCGACAATGAGATAGTCAAGACTGCCCAAGTGACTTCACATGCAGGTATCCAAATCGACGGGCGGATCTTGGTGAGTAGCATGTTGCTTCTTGATATCAGCAAACGGACAAATTCTGGTGGGCATGCTGTAGGGCCTACCTTGGGATTTCTCCAATGACATATCCTACGGTCCAACAAGTGATCATATAGTTGAGTTGATTGCCATAGAGACCCAAGTCCTCTTTCATCCCCGAGACAAACGCAGAATTGACATTGACTTGATCGAGGTATTTGATGAAGTACCCTAAGTTGTCTTAGTCAGACTTACAAGTTCGATTAAGTATTTTCTGAAATCGTACATACCAAGAGATGCAAATGTCAATATGACTGCATCGAGCTTGAACAAGAATCTTCGCTCCTCTGGTGACTTGTCGAAAGTATCCCAAACATAGGAACGCCATGTTTTCTTCGGATCCTGAAGAACTGGTACCAAGTCTTGGGTTCCGGAGCCGGAATCATCATCACTTGCCGCCGATGCCGTACCTTCGGCAGTCGGCTTCTCGTCCATGATTACGACACCGGACCCGAGCTGTGGAGGTGTCATGTTGAGACAATAAAGTTTGCGACACTGATTGTTTTTGCTGACCAACCTGAATGGCGTAATGGGATTTCGTATAAGGCCCCTGGTTTCACGCCATCACGACCAAAGACGAAGCTGTCCGCTCATGGGCTTTTGTACCTCCTGGTGGTGGTGGAGACATGTAGATACCTGCTCTCGACTTCTTATCTTCCATGAGGAGACCTGCATGCACAACGTTGTGGTAACAGGGCTGGATATGATATTCCCAGTGCATTCATGGGTATTTCATATGCAATATTCAATCTTTTTCACTGCGGTCATGGCGCTATCTCCCGCCACCCAACCGGCAACGATTCCGCATCTGCTCTTGTGCGGCGGCGTCATCCATAACGAGCAATGAAGCATCGCGTAATTGTCAGATGTGGGACATCTGGTGGCCAACGTCCCGGCCGAGATCCTGACTATAATGCCTGGACGCGGGGTAGCGTCGACATTTGCGGATGCTGAAGGTTGAAATGTGGCTATTTGCCATGGATCACATCACCTGCAAGCTATATCGCGTCATGGCCCCTCTCCATGGGGGACCACTAGTATAAGAGCATGTCCCAAAACGTTCGACTATGTCGTCGCATCATTGCTCTAGCTTATGGCGAATCCATTGAGTACTCCAATCCAAAGCTTCAATCATACATTTATGGTTGGTAGCAGTGCTTACATCTTGCATTATCGTGTATGCCGGGAAGCTCTTCCTTCCTCGAACCTGCCCGCTCTCATGTGCAACAGCTTGTCCGGACATCGACTTCTAACCGTGCCTAATTTGATTGGAAATAGCCTCGGACATAGGTGAATAGTACCTTACTGTGCAATATCGAGATATCGAGCATGACAAATGAACAGAGTAATTCCCCCACGCGATGAAACCATCATATGACGAGATGTCGTGGCGGCAGTTGAGTATAAGAGAGTTGTAGCAATGTATCCAAATCTTTTTTCAATTCGCTTAGCATAGCATTATCTCAGAATTCTATTTTGAAAATACACAAGACTCAAACCAACACAAAACAATGGCTCCAGCACCTATTGACGAGCGCATAGTCGATGTAGCGCCGGCCAGAAAGGATACTCTTGGACTGCCGGAGCCGGCCTTGGCGCGCCTGCAGAAAGCCGGCATTGATCTGTCGGAAGGCTATCCATATCGGCCCTCTGCACCGCTTTACCTAGATGACGTCTACAAGATTCGTAGCCAGGAATGGAAACATGATGAAGCAGGCGCTCGTGCTGACAAGTCCAAGAGCGCTTTGCTCTCCGCTGCCACCAAGGTTACGGACTTGACAACCCATATCGGCACGGAGATCGAGGGTCTCCAACTCAAAGACTTGACAGATCAGCAAAAGGATGAACTGGCCCTTCTCATTGCGGAGAGAAGTGTTGTTTTCTTCCGGGACCAGGACATAAGCCCTCAGCAACAATTGGCATTGGGCAAATACTACGGCGAGGTTGAAGTACACGTATGCTGCCCGGATTTCCTGCAATTGTGTCCTTGATGAGTTTTATCAAGAGCTAATGTAAACATGATCAACAGCCACAAGTCCCCCAAGTCCCGGGTCATCTCGGAGTTACCGTGATCTGGCCCGCCCTTCAAGCCACAGAACGCGTAGCCAACTTCCGCAACCCCGGCGGCGCATCACGTTGGCATACCGATTTGGTGCATGAGCTGCAGCCGGCAGGCATCACTCATCTTCATAACGACACCGTACCACCGATCGGTGGCGATACGCTGTGGGCATCTGGCTACAGCGCGTATGAGAAGCTGTCCCCCGATTTCCGCAAGATCATTGATGGCAAATATGCCGTCTATCGATCTGCACACCCATACCTGGACCGGGAGAACCCCGAGGCCGGCCCCAAGTACAGTACGTATCTTAACGCGATTTTTCGTCTTTACCTAGCGCTTTAAGCCTTTTGCATGCAAATTGAGATGAATTCTCAACAGTATTGAGTGTTGTGGATCATTGCTAAACATCGAACGCTTCTAGTTGAGCGTGTTCACCCTCTTGTGCGTGTCCACCCTGCTACTGGTTGGAAAGCGCTGTGGGTCAACCGTGCCATGACGGACCGTATTGTTGGTCTCGACAAAGCTGAGAGTAATGTGATACTCAACTACCTGTACGACGTTTACGAGAAGAATGTGGATATACAGGTGCGATTCAAGTGGACGCCCAGGACATCTGCGCTTTGGGATAATCGGTAAGTTTGAATCTACTGATATTACGCTCATGTCAACGTTTCTAATGCCTATATTTGTAGCATCACGATCCACAATGCTAGCTGGGACTATGGCGGTCATTACCCCCGCCACGGAACAAGGGTTACTACACTTGGAGAGAAGCCATTTTTCAAGCCCGACGCACCCACCAGACGTCAAGCTTTGGGACTGCTGGATCACGATGAGCTTCCAACTGATGGGCCTGTAAA
This sequence comes from Pestalotiopsis fici W106-1, assembly GCF_000516985.1. NCBI lineage: Eukaryota > Fungi > Ascomycota > Sordariomycetes > Amphisphaeriales > Sporocadaceae > Pestalotiopsis > Pestalotiopsis fici. Next base: position 262,667 of record NW_006917103.1, read on the forward strand.
CTAGCTCTGGCGTAGTTGACACTCTTGATTGATGTTGATTCTGATGATCATTGTGTATAGCGCTTCTAAACAATGCCTTGATGTACTAGGCGCTTCCGTCATGAAGTGGTATTAGATTGGTATCCATTTTATCTTTGTGTTGTACTTCCACATGGGGCAACCATCAGGCCAACGGCAACGTTGCACGCCTTTATGCTCCAAGGCTGCATAGTATGACAAGACAGGAGGTTGAGACTCCCGCCCCAGATGCTCTCTCATGAAATGCTGAACCATTCAGTGGTAGCATCGAGGCGGACTCTTCAGTTTCCCCCGCGAAGTTTGCCACTTGATATTGTGTGGGACTTAAAGCTGGCAGAGAAAGGAATAGAGGAATACATCATGGAAGAAATAGTTATCAGTCCACTCGACCGTGTCTTTCGAGCCTATATCTTGTCGGGTTCTTCTACATTACAATGATCAATATTGGCACATGCTTGGCGTAGTCAAGCCGAATTTTCGCTATAATCTCCTGATTTATTAAGGTTTCAAGTTTGTGATACCGTTCGTTCACACGCGTTGTTCATCTCGCCCGCATAAACGCAGGTGCACCGATAATGAAATTCCGAGTTTATAGGGAACCGGTCAAAATTGAAATCACGCCTTGATATTAGTAAGGATAAAAACAATCCAATCAACACGCCCATCATGGTCGAAATACCAACATAGTTATTCCATCCAACAAGGCTTGATTTCAAGATATGGCTTCCACCATCCATTGATCGCAATGCCTAGGTACCTAGTAGGTATCCGAGAGCGGAACCTCGGCCCGATCCGCCATACAGGAATTGAAGGAGATCAGCAAGTTTTTGCCTACAAAAGGGCAATTTGAAAACAACTCCCCATTGAATGGTTTTTGGTTATATTACCAGTCACATATTGATGCAGCAACCACGTCGCGATTCATGGGACTCTGGAGTTCTGAATACAATACTGAGGCTGCCTGGGACAAGCTGTACGCGCGTTCGACTGTAGAAAGCAAACACGATCAACGTTACACCAGATAACGCCAATACCATATTGTTGTTACATTTAAAAAGTCAAAAGAAAAGATTGCTTCATTGACAGTCTCGATACACAGTAGAGTCGACATATGTTTACATGGCGGTGAACCTGTCATCCGCCTTACATTCACTAGCACATGCGACTGTGGTCTGAGCAATGATCGCAAAAATAGAAATGAATTACTGCCGCGCAGTTCACCTAGGTATGGGATGGATAAATGAGCGCCCTTGTATCAGTCTTTCCTTAAGTCATGCAGAGCAAATCACTCGCTCAGTGCATTGCACATGTCAACTGCACTTAGACTCATGATCGCAAGGATTCGTCCGCACACTTGCATCTGTCTGCGTGGCGCGCCTATCGTGGCAAATGCTGTCCAGCCGCCAGCTGCGAGAAGTTACATTTTCCTGCATTACTACAATTTGGTTCCGTGGCGGTTGCATTCGGGCGACCGCCGCATTACTGCGTCTGCATTATCGGAACAATTGAGCCGTCGAGTCACTGAAATCATACCAACAGGTGAAAGTACTTCAATGAAACATGATAACCTCAAATGCGACGGCGATTCGTGCCACTGTCTACTTTGTGGGATATTTGCACAATTCCTGGTTGGGAGAATCAGAAAACGGACGCCAAGGAGGGCCCTGTAAAATGGCCCACCAATATCTATGCCTATTATGTAGGGACACTTTGAAAAGGAGAGGAAAAGAAGATTGCCTCTTGTCGAAACTTTCTAAAGGTCGGATCCAGAACAGCGTGATAAGGCCTGGCAGAGATTCCAGAATGCTGAAGTCACATTCGGAGATAAAAGAACCGTTTCTTTGAAACATTTTCGCCAAAAACTGCCAAAGACGACTGATCGCACAAACATTGCTTGCGCGGCTGAAGCCCCACACGGCATCATGGAGCACATTACTCATTCACCGAAGCTTCAAAAGCATTACACTGTGTAGACGACTGATGGAATGAAAAACAAGATATGACTCTGAAAGATTTTTTCCATGATCATTCGGCGCTGAAAAATGCAGCAAATTCTTAATTTAGAGAACCAGCGAGAAAAGAATAACTTCATGGACACCCCAGTAACTAGCGCCATTAGGAATCGAACCTAACACTCCATATACCCCCTTCCAGTGTTGCGTTCACCAACACAGCGCTGATGATGAGTCGCGGCTCGCTACTGCGGTTTGCAGAGTCTCCCAGCAAATATATGCACCAAGGGACGAACATCGTATGCATAAAGTGCTGCATATGAGTGTGGCTCATGGGCAAGCAGTGGCGTCTGCAGTCATCAGTCATAAATTATTCTCTGCATATTGTTACTCTGAGCTGCGTCCTATGAGAACGCATGTATTACCACCCGTGTTGTCCGTTTATTCAATAGAAAGCGGGATCCTTGCAACGATGGTCACCCACAAGTTATCCACCATGCACAGACATCCAATCAGCAACGCATAATTTCTAAATTTCAACTCACTTTTACTGTGTAATACGATTGATGGGTTGCTTATAGAAAGCCCACTCTTAAAACCTTGAATGCCGGTAGCCTCCGCTATATGGACCGGGCATGCACAGGCCCAATGAACCATTAAGCGGCATGAAAAAAACATCCGGAGTGCTCCATGAAAATAAATAGATGGTAACAACAAGTACAGAACATGGAATCGAGACTCGAAGACGAGAAAAGGTAAACAGAACAAAAAAATTTGCTCAACCCGGACAAACCGGAATATCGCCTCGGAATTTCCCACAGATAAGCTCAACCTCGCAGGGTACGTTGACCATTCACGATTTCTCCGAGAACCCCGGGCTGGGGTTGGAAGATGCAAGGTACTGGGATTTGACTGCACCGCTTTGGCTCGAACAGTACCTCCGTGAGCATATTTCTTGGAGATTCCCAGCACTGCATCGACAGCGTACAGATGTGCCGACAAGCAGGAGCAGCACCTGAAGCGCGCACTCTGCAGGCGCACTATGGCACGACAGGAAACGGTAAGCAGCGAAGGAATGACGATCTCTGCTTTGACCCTTCAACTCCAGGTTGTCGGCTCCACGCTGAAAGGTCATCGCGGCTATCCACTGCGCGGTCCGCAGAACGTAACTGGACAGACGCCATTGGTGGATTGTATGATCGCCATGCACGGAAACAATCGTGGGCCCACGGCGAACAAAGCTGGTTCCAATCAAGACTCAACCGAAATTACTGCGCTGACAATTTCGGTCGTCGGATCGCCAGGGTCCCCCCAAAAACCCCGGGGCCAGATCAACGCGGCTCGTGCGACTCTCAAGTTCAAAAGACATTGTATAAATTTAGACGAGCGGAACAAGAACAACAATATCATAGTCCTATACAAGCTCGTGGAGCCGCTCCCCTGGCAGATACATATGCACTGAAACGCTAGACCCTGCGAAAGCCATTGGGCACGGGTCCGGATTGCAGATCTACTATTGAATGCGCTCATGTAGCTTTACCCTACTCAAATGCGACGGTAACATCACGATCAGGGAAATACCGCTGGCTTCAACTGCAGACTTTGACTTTTAATATGCTCAAGGCCACGCGTTCCTGCAGGACAAGGCCAAGAAGCCGGTCGATATCTGACAATGGTTTATTTCTGCGTTAAACACTGCTTTTTACTGGAGTATCGTACAACCATAGCCGCGCGTTCCACGATGAGGGTCACAGGATGTGTTAAATATAAATATTGTCTATTTCATGATGTGAGTTAGTTTGAAGGAGGAACCTGAAGTTATCATCAACTACTCTCGTTATTAGTCTCCAGGTTTTGCCTAGACAATGCACACATTCGCTTCTACACTTGCGCTCACCCAGCTCTTTGTGGGCTTGGGCTCGGCTATCCTTGATGGCATCGATGCTCGTGATGTATACGAGGAGATGGAACACCTCCTCGTTGACAACAGCGGGACCAACTTTGATGGCTTCATCAACGCAGTCAGTCCCTGCAGTAACTACTTCCAGGATAGAACTGGAATCGAGGGAGAACAGTCTTCTGCTCAATGGGTCAGATTGGTCTTTCACGATTTCGTGACGGCGGATGTTTCCGCTGGCACCGGGTATGCAACTATCATGAGGCACTCTTCTCTTTGACATACAGACTGATACGAAGCAGAGGACTAGATGGCTCCATTGCCTACGAAGCCGATCGTCCTGAGAATCCTGGCCTCTTTGTCAACGACACCCTGAAATTCGTAAGTCCTCAGGTCTACGTGCGTGAACTATGCTAACATGCTGCAGATGTTGCCAGTAAGCCTTTTCATGAGATCAGTGACTTACTCCGTTCTCTAACATGATCGCCAGACAATCACGGCCTATGTGAGCATGGCAGACAACATAGCTTTGGTGAGCAGTGACTTTCCAATGAATAATCATTGACAACGCGCTGAACAAGTAAAGGGTATTGTGGCCGCTGTTGCTACTTGTAGTGGAAACTCTACAGGCATTCCCCTTAGAGCCGGCAGGACAGACGCCCTCGCAGCTGGACCGTCTGGAGTGCCAGAGCCAACTACGAGTTTGGAGGACACTCTAGCTCAATTTGAGGCTGCAGGCTTCAGCCAAGAGGACGCTATTGCATCAACGTTAGTACTTCTGCAGCCTACTATACTCTTCCGTCGAACTGACTTGCTTCAGTGCCTGTGGCCACTCCCTTGGGCGCATTCATTATTCCAACTTCCCCGATATCGTTGATGAGAGCACAGTAACATCCAACAAGTAAGTCACGCAAGACTCGGGACCAAAGCTTTCTGAATGTATGCTAACAGTCTAAAGCACCCATGGTGGAGTGGGATTCGATAGCACTCCTGCTTCGTTTGATGCTACTGTCGTTAACGAATAGTGAGTTTGGAGAATGTACTTTCAATAAACCAATAGCTGACCCATTGAATAGCCTGGACGGCACTGGGTCCTTGGGAGGACTGCTTGTCACAGCACCCAGCGTCGATGATCGGTCTGATCTGCGTCTGTACGCCTCGGACAATAATGCCACCATGCAGAATCTCTCGGAAGAATTGGCATTCCGATCTACTTGCTTCGACGTATTCGAGCGCATGATCAACACTGTCCCCAGCGGATCCACCTTGACAGACCCGATCGTCCCAATGGCCTGGAAGGCTATTGAGCTCGCCACTGACATTGACTCAACCGGCTCGGTCTCCATCGCTGGTCGCATCAGGAACCTCTACAGCTCTGGCTCAGCGCCTACAGATGTCACTTACACCATCTCTGGATCGAGTGGTGACTTCACCGCCACAAGCGCCACAGCTTCGGGTACTGGTGGGTCTCTATTCGGCTCAACGAGCTACTATGCCTTTAATAGCACCATCGACAGCCCCGGCACGACATCTCTCAGCTTTGGCGATGTCTCTTACGACATCAATGACGAGATCTTTGTCCTCCCAGCCAAGAGCACAACGAGTAATCGCAGCGGCACAGTCAAGGCCGCAGTACTGACCTCGTCAGTAACGGACGATGCAATGCAGCTGGTTCTCTACATTCCCGGGGCCATTAGCGGTACAGCCGCCAGGGTGATTGCCACGTCGACGGTCGCCATGACCGAGTACGGTACCGCTGGCAACTATACTCTCTACTCGGCCAGCATCAGCGGAAACGTTGGTTCCGGCTCTGGCACCATTGTCAAGGCCGTCATGGGCGATCTTGCTAGTAATACTGTCAAGGTCGAGATTTTTGGTTGATAGACTATCATATATTCATGAGACATGATAACAATAATAGTAGTACATTGTTTGTATAAGTTGGTTTCGAAATGTAGACTGTAGTCCGCTGCCGAACTTGACTTCATCCAACTGCCACAATTTATGGCCCCATTACAAAGTGAAAATTTCTATGATGAGAGCCCTCGTAAGAAATGTCACATGTTCCTGTTCAGTGTTTCTTGTATGATCTATGTGTTAACCGTCGGTGCGATATAAACATATTGAACTATAGCGACTACGAGGAGCCGACCAAGACCGCCGCTACGAAACTTTGGCCTAAGTCCTTTAAAGTGTTACCAGTAGAATTTTTCGCGAAGCAATTTCCATTCCATTCCGAACCATAACTAGCAATATCTGGCATCCAAGTTAGATTCCTGATGAAATCCCAAAGCGTCACGTTGCCCCACAATTCGAGAGAAGACCTACCTGTGTTAAAACTGACGGCAACGCAGCCATTCGTGGCGGAATAGTTATTGTATGTAGCACATGCCCTGAGACAATCATCAAGTGTATAGACTTTGGTCGCGAAGATATCGATCCCTGGGCCGCCCGATGTCTTTAGCATGTCGTTACCGCACGTCACGGAGAAAGTGTATGCTAGCCCTTTGTTCATCTGTATCGTTTGATGCCTTCCGCTCACGCTGTTGCAGTCGACACTCACGGAGGTGGGCAGGGCGGTTTGTGAAGAGGTAGTACTAGTAGTATGACTTGATACTGAAGTTCCAGACGCGGAACCCTCGGAGGTTGCTGCAGAACTCTGGTCTCTGCTTTTGTCGTCGTAGTGACTTGTAGGCCAAGATTAGGATCGAGTTTGCTCTTGCGGTCTGCCACTCACCGTGTAGCTGCGATGCCGCCTATAGCTCCTCCAATAGATGCGCCAACCACTAAGAGAGCGAGCATAATCAGGAAGACAAGTGTCGGTACAGACAGCCCACATATTCGTCTCTTCTGTGACTTTGTCTTTTCCTCTGGATCCGGCAGATTGGGGGCTTCCGATCCTTGTCCAGCAGAGTATGCCTGGTTCTCATAGTTATTATGGCTTGACTGGCGTACTCCATATGGCGTCGAGTACTTATTTATATCGACGTCTGATGGATTCTGTTCATGGGCTGGCCGGAAGACTTCGAGATCTGGCTGGGATACCTCAAGACCGGGCTGATCGGCTGCATGGCTATGTCGGTGACAGTCGTGTTGAGATTGATTCATCTGATATGAGGTAACCACTGGAGATGGAACATGGAGCTCAGATTGGGTTTCCATGGGGCTTACTTGAGGTGCTTCACTCTCGACTGCGAGAAGCGACATGGCTGCAGGTACAGACTGTCAGATCAGGGGGCGAGCTGAGCGTTGCCAGCACAATGGCTCCATTGGGCTCATATACTTATACACATTGACCTGCCACATTTCGGTAAGTAGTGGTACGCCTCGCCGGAATTCAGCTAGATGCATGTCTCGAATTTTGTCACACGATGTACAAATTGACCGTTCGGCAATACATGAAAACCCGTCCATTGGATCGGAATCGTGATACCTCGTACGAGGCAAGAGATTATTGGAGGTTTTCAACGGCAGGTCCAAGAAAAACAAATTACATGGCGCCGCTTGTTTCATCGAAGCATAAACTGAAAAGGCAACTCCGGTGCCTACCGCCTACAAAGAGGCCACCAATACACAACCAGGCACTTAAAAAGGAACACATCCGTGTAGTTTGGAGCTTTGTTAGCTCAATCGAGAAAGGCGACAACCAGTCAAGCCAGTGCCCCTCTATGATATAAAAATTGCTTTTTTTCTGGGCGCGGTACAAATCTAAACTTTTATGATAACAAGTCTATTCACATGGTCTGTGCAAATATATACATTGAAGCTAAGCTCTTCATCGACCTTCCATCCGTTGTATCACCAACCCTCTAAGAGCGACGGTTCTTGTTCGCGCGTCTGCGTCGGCGCTTGCAGGTAGAGCCAGCGGTCGAAGTTGCCTTGGCAGAGCTTACGGTCGAGGTGACGGCCGAGGACGCGGCCTCGGTGGCGCTGGTGGCCGAAGACGCGGCAGTGGTCAATGTAGTGCTGGCAGCGCTCGTAGCTGCGGCTGCTTGGGAGGAAGAGCTGGCGACGGAAGCCGACGTCACGGCCTGTACTTGAGAGGAGACTGTGGACGAGGTGGTAGCAGTGGTGACAGCTGTGGTAGCCGAGGCAGAGGCCAAGGTGGTCGCAGCTGCACCAGTAGCACTGGCAGCACAGGTTGCACCCGCGCTCTGGGTAGAGCCGCCAGAGTAGACAGTGGGACCAGGAGCCCCATAGGTGCTCATCGACTGGTAGATGTTGATCAGGATACCGGGGTCAGAGGCATCGTAAGCACCAGGCTGTAGGTTTTCGGGTCAGTCATTGTATTTGGATATTTATCAAGGAAATATTGGGGAATGAATCGCTTGGAGCCCCCTATTTGAGTGATGATTGAAAGGATTTTGGAGACATGGGCTGAAAGCAAGCATGATCAAGCAACACAAAAGTTTGGATATAAAACTTACGAAGAGCACAGTGTCCGAGATGGAAGCAGCGCCGCTACCACTGACGGTAAGTTGGTAGCATGTCATGTAGAACTGCGCACCACCAGAAGAGCCAGCAGAGTGCAGGGCAATAGCCTCAGCTCTAGTAGTATTGGTTAGCAAACAGTAGAGCGACTTGTCTGCTTATGTTTTCGAAGGACTTTGCTCATACCTGAGGAGATAGTCACCAGGGGCAAGGTCAGAGGGAATTTTGACATCCATCTTGCCGCAGCAATTGTTGAGATCCTTGGTACCCCAGTTGTCGTCGCTGCCAGATGAACCAGCAGAGGCCCAAGTGTCCTCGAAAATCTTGAACCAGCCATCGGAGCCATCAGCGCTCGTGGCATCCGAAACAGCACTCATGTAAACGAGGACGGGACCGTAGTGCGCTCCGCCGATGGCTTCATTTGAGCACGATCGATCATTGGGCTGTTGGTGCATCTCAACAGTGACAGTAGATCCAGCAGTCACGTCGCAGTTGGACGTGACTGCAGAAGTACCAGCGTTACAAACAATGTCGTCCGAGGTAACGTCGGTCACGGGCGAATTGCTCAGAGGGATACGAGCACAGGTTGTTCCCTGATCAACACCATCAACCCAGAGGTCCTGGAAAGTCGCGTGGGCGGCGACATTTCCGGCGGCGTAGGCCAAAATTGCTGCAGAGATGACAGACTTCATTTTGAAAAAAGAAAGTGATTGAATACAAATTTCAAGAAATAAAACGAAGGGAAAGTCGCCCGGCGACAGAATGATATGCCTACTAGAGACAAGATTGGACAATGCAAAGTAGAATGTATGTGGAAACTAGGAAGCAGCATTTCAACAGCAAACCTAGACGATTTATATCACAGAGCATCTCCTCCCGCAGCCTGCCTATAATCGTCATCTCGATTTCCAGGTACAGGAGAATGAAGGGGCATTGCCTCTTAGCGCCATCTCGGCTTTCAGATAGATGGCGGCAACAGATGATTGTGCTCGGCGCATGTTGCAGGAAGACTCTTCTAATGAAAGTCACTGCTTGAAGGAGCGCGATCAAGGGTCTTGTCCCCGGCTTGCTGGGTTAAAGTGCCACGAGTGGCCAATAAGGGGCGGATGGAGTTGAATTCGGCTCGATCCGGACAAGCGACCTGGAAACTCAGGTCGGCGGCCCCAGCGCACATTGGTGGAATTTGGCCCCAGAGGCTCCAAAATGGGGCCTGCCGCGGCTCAAATACTTTATTTCAAGGTCTTGGCAAATTTATACAAAACGAAAGATCCAGCCATGTTACCTTGTGTTTGTGCTTTAGGTAAGCGAACCAAGATAACATAGAAGGAATCATTCCACTACGTATCAGAAAATTGTGCTTGCCAATCTACATTTCAACCTGCTTTCGAGATGAGCATGGCCTCTAGGTCACGGCTCCCTCGTGTATGTGTCGCTGTGCGTCCATTGACCCATTGGCTCAAAGATGATCACAGAAAGGGGGCATAATTCTATGTTTGGTGTATGTAAATTTCGCCATGGCTACGCGCATCCGTTACATGGACAGAGATGTGAATCCGGTCTGCCATGCCGACCAGGTTCTTGCTCACTGTCTGTTAGAACTAAAGATTCCATGACAGCCACAAGTGATCGCCTTTTCGAAAATTATTCCCATTACGGATGAGTTCATGAGCCAATAAATCAGAGACTCAGAGTATAAGGCCTATTCCGAGAACCTCAAGCAACTCAATCTTTCGATATCACCAGAATACCGTAGTGCGGAACCGTGCCATAAGTTTCAAGCTCTTCTCTACTGGCGCCGCCAGCGGGGTTTTCCAAGAAATCAACAGGCACTTTCGTGGTGCTCCACTCAAACTTTCCTTGGAGACCTGCAGCTCTGGCGGCCCTTTCATATGTATCCCGCCGCAAGTGGTATGTATCAAAATCGACGACGCCGGCAGACGTATCGGCATGCCTATGAACCGTGACTCCGTCTTCCACTGTGCCAGTAGAATGGCTCACAAGTAGCCCCGAGCCCCGGGGAGCGGGCCGGACACGGTTCTCAGCTTCATAAAAGGCGACAGGGTCATTGGTCGGCGGCGGCGTGACGCCGATGAAGACGCCCCCCTCTTCGAGATTGATGGCAATGTTGCGAAACGTCTGAGTCAAGGCTTCGATGTTTGCTGCATAGTTGAGGATCCAGCCACCGACCACAACTTGGAACGGTCCACCGGCATATTCCTCGGGCTTCCCACAATCGGCTTCTAGAAGAGTCACTTTAGGCCCAAATCCCGCGCTGTCAACTGCCCGCTGCGCTTCTTCCAGCATGACGCTGGAAATATCGGCTGCCAGCACTCTGCTGGCCCCCCATTCTACAAGGTATGTAGTATAAAAGCCTGACCCGCATGCGAGTTCGAGTACTTTCGCCCCCTTGATGTACGGAGCCACAGCTTCGCGTACATTCTCTCGCTCAATGATGGATAGGTACCCTTTTCTGAGCTCATCGTAAGGTGCTCGGATTGCATTGTACTGAGTAGACATTTCTGCTTGAAGTGGACACTGGAGAGTAGCCGGCTAGATGACTGCCTCCACTGTACTCTTGCAATTGTGAGGTGATGAAGGATTATATATGTCCAGAACAGGCTTTCAAGCATTATCCATTATGTAAAAGTTCTAGAGATCATTCCTGGTACCAGATGGGTGTGCCACTCGCGAATGCACATTTATACAACCCCCATGACCCCGCGTTGACATTCATGTGGGATGGCCCGGACTCCCCACGAAGTTGTACATTCGCATTACGCAGTTTTTGGCATCGATCACATCAGTCGCCATGGTAATCGTGTCCAAATGTATAATCGAACACTAAAAAAACATCGGAAAAGCTTGTCCATGTCCGAATACCGCTGTATGAATTCGTAAGACTCAAGACTTTTGTGCAACCTGACCACAATTTGATTGTCTTGTGCCAGCAAGATTGACCAACACATATACCTAGGTAGGTAGTACTCAGCTTAAACACTGTAACAAATGCCATCTTAAAAGAATAGAACTCTATTATCCAAAGCATATTTAGGATGGATGTATAGCTATGCATGGCTGTTAATGGTTCAATAGAGAAGAAATACCTTTGGACTCAGGGTTCAGACTTTGGGATTTGAAATTGAAATAAACCAGTCGAAAGCGGGTCATCGGATGGGAAAAGGACTAGCTTACATGATAATATTGAAGCACAAAACTTTCAATAAATAACATCCGATATGGTGTAGTGGCTAACATATGACGCTCTCATCTTGATCCGTCATGCCCGGGGTTCGATTCCCCGTGTCGGAGACAACTTGTTTTTTTCCCCCCCAACAAAACCAATCTTTTTATTGTTTATCGCATGTTTAATTTTCTTTTTGAATAACTTAAATGCACAGTTACGCCCTGCGCTTCGATGCACCCCCTGGGAGAAAGGAAAAGAGTGCCATCAAATTAGACTCTATTTTGTGTTCTATTTGAGAGACCGCATAGGTGTACGAGAAGACATAACAATCAATATCGATCTACAGAGTATACCAATGCAAACCTATACTGAGCTAACCACCTTCGAGCTACACAGAATGGTTTCCTAGCGTGAAGTTAGGAACATCAGTCACTGTTCGTATGTAGTACGTCTAAGCAGAGTCCAACACAATATTGCGATTCGCAAGTCCCAAGGAACAAATTGTTTCTGTCCAACAAACGTGTCTCCCTTTTCCGAGTCTAAACGCCCTGCAATAGTAAATTATCACCCAAACGCCAACGCTATGCACTTCTAACACGACTGAACATTCATGTCTGTTTTCTTGGTAGTCCGACCCGTGGGATCCGTACCTCACGTTCGACCTCCACTGCCCACCTTGAAGGCCTCCATGACAACGCCCCATGTACCTTTCTCACCAGTTGTCGAAACCGGCTCACCGAGAGCGATGCGGCGCATAAGAAGGGTATCTCTAGCGATCTTCAACCTCTTGCCCTCGCCGCTGGCAAGGTATTCCCGGAACCACTCATCCTCATTCTCATCGAATGGTAGACTTGCAAGCTCGCCAGCACGATCTGCTGCTTCATCACCACGCTCGCTGTCGAGTACACCAATCACCAGTCTCTTAAAGAGGCCCTGCCTTTGTGCTTCTGGCTTCGCTCTTGAGAAGCGCAGTGCCTCGCCAATGTCACTCTGGATCAGGGCGTCGAACAGCAACTGGACAGCTGTTTCGGTCTTGAGTACTGGCTGGACAGTGTGCCAATATGCCAGAGGCAACGTATAGTCTCCGTCCTTGGTGGCTTGTCTCGCGAGTACCGTAATAATATCATCGGCAAATTCGGGGGTCAAGCTTGGGTGTGTCAAGTATTCCAAACCGACGTCAAACTTTTGGCGGTCGAAGTGCCACAATCCCTTAATCAACAGTTGGTACTTGGTGGGAAGACCCGAGCGATTAGCAAATTGGTCTGCCTTGTTCCCATCGATGTGACCTGGCTGAGACTTGAGAAACTCGTCAATGTCCAGGAGAAGGTAGTACAATATAGAAAGCTTGTGGTGCGTCGCAATGGTTGTCGAGGCGGTGACCTTCTCGTGCAGTTGGTGGAGGGTCGCTTCAGACTTCGGGGGATAGAGACCACGGACTAGAAGGATCTCGTCAGCATGCCAAACGCGTCGGGTCGACTGTGGTTTCGGTGTTATTTTACGCCTACCTTTGGCAAGGCCCAATGCCGCCAGGATCTTGTCAATGAATAGAGCACCTTCGAAGCTGCGGCGGAAGCCTTCTGCTTCCTGAATAAAGGTCCGATCGTACGGAAACGGGTTCAGTGGACCAAAGACACGGTCAAAGTTGCCAAAGTCAATCATGGTTGCTGTGCAGACCGGCCGAGATATTGTCGGGCGTTTTTGGTGGTGGACAGCAAAAACAAAAATTATTCTTTGCTCCGTATCATTGACTTCAAGCTGTTTTGACCTTTGATGAGAGCTCCGATAGCTTTCAGGCCCAATTGCACTGGCTTGCGCCGGGGATTCTTCGGATTCGCAGACTTCAAGTGCCTGAGACTAGCGTGTTTAGGCGGAAATCTGACAGCAGTTGCCATTGACGCGCTAAACAAGGGGGTCGCAGGTTTGAAGGTGGGGGAATTGTTTATTTACTTTTGAGGCATCAAAGCCTATGAGCAACCACAACGCAAATACCAAAACACATGGCACAATAACGACATCAACCACGACTTGTGCCAGATACTAACATTGCAGCAAACTGAGACGATAAATTCCATCAATTCGGCGATTTACGTCGTTATTTCTTTTACGCCATGTCTGGCCGACCCACCCGCCGTGCCGCTGCGACGAGGCGCGCAGCCATTATCGAGTCAGAAGACGAAGATGAGATCGCCAGCGCCACACCCATCAAGCGCCAAGAAGAAAGCGAAGATGAGTTCACACTGGAGCCAGAGGAGGCTCCGAAACCCCGAGCGACCAGAGGCAGAAGGAAGACAGCCACATCAGCAGCAACATCGACACCCCGCCCAGGCCGGCCGCGCAAGAGTGTTGCGCCATCCGAAGCGAGCGAGGTAATGGATCCCGATGTGACTGCCTCAACGCCTCGTCCAGGTCGTCCACGCAAAAGCGTTGCGCCCTCGGAAACGAGTGAGGTGATGGATCCTGACGTGACCGCTACGCCTGCCATCAAAGAGTCCGAGTCCGCGATGAAGAAACCTGCAGTCCGAAGAAGAGTCAGGAAGAGCGTGGCGCCGTCTGAAGCGAGCGAGGTCAACGATGCGGATATCACTGCATCAACACCGCGTCCAGGTCGACCTCGTAGGAGCGTCGCCCCTTCAGAGGCAAGTGAGGTGATGGACCCAGATGCTACCGCTACGCCGATCATCAAGCAGTATGAATCGGCGGTGAAGAAGCCTGCAGTCCGGAGGACAAGGAAGAGCGTCGCGCCACGCAAGGACAAGGAGCCATCCCCAAGTGCTCAATCACAGGCATCGGAAGATTTGTTGGCCACACCAAAGCCAGCCGCTACACCCGAACCAAAGTCTCCAGGCCGAGGAACGCCACTTGCTGATATTACCAACAAGAGCATCGCCGATTCCCAGCCTTCTGGTGACGAGAATGTCACAATCAAGCCCATCAAGGCGATGGATGCCGTCTTTGAGAAGCCCATGGATATCGTATTGAAGTCTCGGGCGCAGATGGCTGTCCCGGTCCCCGAGGAAGACAAGGGCCCGAAGCCTCGCATAGTCATCACATACCTCATTTTGAACAACTTCAAGAGTTATGCTGGGCGACAGGAAGTTGGACCTTTCCATGCTTCCTTTTCCTCAGTTGTGGGACCCAATGGTTCGGGCAAGTCCAATGTCATTGATTCGTTACTTTTTGTCTTTGGTTTCCGTGCCAGCAAAATGCGACAAGGCAAGATTTCCGCGCTTATCCACAATTCGGCTGCATACCCCAACTTGGACCATTGTGAAGTTGCCGTGCACTTCCAGGAAGTCATGGACCAGGTAGGTTTTCCGCTCTATTCTGTGCATCTGACGGTACTAACTGCAAGCAGCCTGGCGGTGGTTCCGAAGTCATTCCAAACTCCCAGATTGTTATTTCCCGACGTGCTTTCAAGAACAACTCGAGCAAGTACTACATTGACGGCAAAGAGTCCAACTTCACTATTGTTACGACCCTTCTCAGAGACCGAGGCGTAGACCTGGACCACAAACGATTCTTGATTCTCCAAGGTGAAGTCGAATCGATTGCTCAGATGAAGCCAAAGGCTGCCAATGAGCATGACGATGGTCTACTCGAATATCTAGAAGACATTATTGGTACCTCCAAGTACAAAGCCCCCATTGAGGAGTCAGCTCAAGAAGTAGAGACTTTAAATGAAGTCTGTATGGAGAAGAGTGGACGTGTGCAGCATGTTGAGAAAGAAAAGAATAGCCTGGAAGACAAAAAGAACAAGGCTCTCGCATTTATCCGCGACGAAAACGAGTTGACACTCAAGCAGTCGGCACTGTATCAGCTTTATATCAGCGAGTGTCAAGACAACTTGGAAATCACTGAAGATGCAATCAATCAAATGCAAGAGCAACTCAACGCCGAGTTAGAGAAGCACCAGGGTAGCGAGCAGGTGATCAAGCAGCTTCAAAAAGACTATGCCAAGGGCAGCAAGGAGTACGAGGCCCAGGAAAAAGAACACCAAGCCCTCGCCAAAGAAGTTGCCAAGTTCGAGCAAGAAAGGGTCAAGTTCGACGAGAAGCGCAAATTCCTGACAGACAAGCGAAAGAAGCTCGAAAAGACCATTGCAAATGCTGAGAAATCCTCCACAGATGCTGATGAGACTATTGAGCAATGCAGCGAGGAAATTAAGACCTCAACTGAAGAAATCGCAGCTCTTGAACAAAGCATCCAGGAAGAGGAGGCCGAACTTGCCACTATTCGCGAGAACTTGAAAGGCAAGACCCAGGTCTTTTCTGACCAGATTGCCGCCAAACAGAAGTCCCTCGAGCCCTGGAAGGAGAAGATCAACCAAAAGCAGTCTGCCATTGCTGTTGCAGAATCGGAACTCGCCATTCTCGAAGAGAAGGCCAATGCTGGCTCGGTTGCACTCGAGGAGATGAAGAACAAGATTGCCAGCATTGAAAAGGGCAGAGCCTCCAAGCTTGCTGAGCTGGAAGAATGCCAAGCTGAGAAGGCCGAACTCGACGAGGAAGCAAAGACTGTCGAAGCTGGCCTTGAACAATTCGCCGCCAAGGAACACATCATTCGAAACAAGGTCTCCAACGCAAGGCAAAAGGCTGACGAGGCTCGCTCGAGTCTTGCCCAAACCCAAAACCGTGGTAACGTCCTCACAGCTCTCATGAGAATGAGAGAAACTGGTCGTATTGATGGTTTCCATGGACGTCTTGGAAATCTCGGTGCTATTGATAAGAAGTACGATGTTGCCATTTCTACTGCGTGCGGCGCGCTTGATAACTTTGTCACGGATACTGTTGAAGCTGGTCAGCAATGCATAGAATATCTCCGCAAGACAAACCTTGGTCGTGGAAACTTCATGTGTCTGGACAAGCTGCGTGTTCGTGGCATGGATCCCATTCAGACACCCGAGGACGCTCCCAGACTGTTTGACCTGGTCAAGGCCAAGGACGACAAGTTCCGGCCGGCCTTCTACCATGCACTACAGGACACCCTCGTTGCTCAAGATCTTGCCCAGGCAAACAGAATTGCCTATGGTGCCAAGAGATGGCGTGTTGTCACCTTGGCTGGTGAGCTCATTGACAAGAGCGGTACCATGTCCGGTGGTGGTACAACTGTCAAGAAAGGTCTCATGTCCAGCAAGCTCGTTGCCGACATCTCTAGGGAACATGTCACGGAGCTTGAGGAGAGTCGTGATGTTCTTGAACAGAAATACCAAAAGTTCCAAGACCAGCAGCGAGAACTTGAGAATCGCTTGCGACAACTGAAGGAGCAGATTCCACAGCTCGAGACCAAGATGCAGAAGATCAATCTTGAGATTTCTAGCGCCGAGAAGAACTTGGTCGACGCTCAAAGGCGTATCAAGGAGCTTGGAAAGGAACACCAACCCTCTGCGGCTGACGACAACAGATCGGCTGCTTTGCAGAAGGAGATTGCCAAGCTTAACAAGGAGGTTGAGAAGCTTCGTGCTGAGACCGAGGATATTGAAGCTGAGATCAAGGAACTGCAGGACAAGATCATGGAGGTTGGTGGTGAGAAACTCCGTGCCCAGCGTGCCAAGGTCGATTCCATCAAGGAGGAGATTGCTTCTTACAACGAAGCGGTCTCGGCTGCCGAAGTCAAGCGTGTCAAGGCCGAGAAGTCCAAGACTAAGCTGGAGAAGGACCATGCCAAGGCTACCAAGGAGCTTACCTCTGCTGTGCGCGATCTGGAAAAGCTCGAGGCAGAGGTTGAGAACCAGAGCGAGAAGTCTGAATCACTGCAAGCCAGTGTTGATGAAGCCGCTGAGGCACTTTCTGCCAAGAAAGAGGAGCTTGCTGGAGTCAAGGCAGAGCTCGACGAGAAAACATCTGAGCTCAATGAAACACGCGCTGTTGAAATCGAGATGAAGAACAAGCTCGAAGAAAACCAAAAGGCACTTGCAGAGAACCAGAAGAGATTACGGTACTGGGATGAAAAGCTTGGCAAGCTGGCCCTTCAAAATGTCAGCGATCTTGAGGGCGTATCCCCTCCGAAGACACCTTCACCTCCCAAGGAGACCCAGGACAGTGATGGCACACCTGACTCTCCCACGGGCCAACTTGAGCAGGAGGCCGAAGAGGCTTCCAAGCTGGAAGAGGAAGAAGAAGGGGATACGACGGTGATTCACCAGCCTAATGAGCTGCCAACGTACACCGCCGACGAGTTAAAGGACATGTCAAAGGAGAAGCTCAAGGCCGAGATTGCCGCGCTTGAGGAGAAGACCCAGAACGTCAACGTCGATGTCGCCGTCCTTGCAGAGTACCGCCGCCGTGTGGAGGAGCATGCGGCCCGGTCTTCGGACCTTAGCACCGCAGTTACTACCCGCGATGCTGCCAAGAAGCGGTGCGATGAACTACGCCGCTTGCGTCTCGAAGGATTCATGGAAGGTTTCAGCACCATCTCTTTGAGGCTCAAGGAGATGTACCAGATGATCACCATGGGTGGTAATGCTGAGCTTGAATTGGTGGACAGCTTGGATCCCTTCAGCGAGGGTATCTTGTTCAGTGTCATGCCGCCCAAGAAGAGTTGGAAGAACATTTCGAACCTCTCGGGTGGTGAGAAAACACTGTCGAGTTTGGCATTAGTCTTTGCTCTGCATCACTATAAGCCCACCCCGTTGTATGTCATGGACGAGATTGATGCTGCGCTGGATTTCAGAAACGTAAGTTGCTCAATGAGATGCCATGACGATCTGTTGCTAATTTGTCAATCACAGGTATCTATTGTGGCCAACTACATCAAGGAGCGGACCAAGAATGCGCAGTTCATTGTCATTTCGCTCCGAAACAACATGTTCGAGCTCGCAGCTCGCCTCGTGGGTGTATACAAGGTCAACCACATGACCAAGAGTGTCACCATCGAGAACAAGGACTACATCCGCCGGGGTGCTGCCCAGCGGCCCGCCGGAGGGGCCACGACGACGGTCGGCACAAGTTCATGAACGAACATAATGAAGGAGTAATGAGTGAATGACTACTATTTGGGCGGCCATGCTTGCTGCTTGTGCTATGATCTGATACCACACTGGCTCAAAGGAGGGCTTTGAATTATTACGAACTGATCACATGGGGTCGGGTTTATTGGTTGATGAATATATCCTATTTCTTGTTTTGAAACTGTTTTTGTAGTCTCTGTATGATGCAGCGACTATGCCGTGGATTTTCTTTTCCATCCAGCTTGTACACACGCCTATCTATCAACAGAGGTCAAGGACCTGAGGTAGGCATTGGATGGCATAGCCGCCCTTTCCCCATGCCATTGACGAAAACTGGCGTGCAATGTATTGCTCGGGACCTTGAGTAAGTGCCCTCAGGCTGAATGCATACTCGATGCCTCGTGTTATTCCATCGCGTGTCGACCAAGACGCCTTGACGAGTTTGTACATGACGCTATCCATGGTATTCCATTGATGCAATATGGTGGCCTCGTCCTGCGAAGTCATTCCGTAGCGCGTACCGTTACGGTTCAAGTCAGGCGGCTGGTCGAGTGAACTCGTTGTCGCCAGCATTGCGACGCGGCGTGGTTGAGTTGCTCGTGGTAGTCGGGGCAGCCGACGGCTTGCGCTGCGATTCGCCGAAGAAGTTATATGTGATGTTTTTGAGCATAGCGTCGTGTAAATGATCATTTTTGCTTCATTGCCCAGTAAATATATCCTCCAACGCCAAAGATGCATGTTGCCGCTAGATTCATGTCAGCCTCGATTGATAGAACCAAGAAATGCGTGGTACGAGTTACGAGATCAAACATACCAACTGCGAGCGTCTCCAACACCCGATGATCCACGTCTCTGCGAGCGAGTTGATGAGTGATCTCATTCAGGCCGCGGCCAATGAGCTCTGGGTCGAGGACCGGCATTGTAGCGTCTTGGCGTTCGATGTTGGAATATACTCTAGACTTGTATCACAGTAACAGGCAGATCCTCGAATAAAATTGTCGAGGTATTTTTTACCGACAAGAGCGGGATCGGCAGACGGTTAAGTATGCCAACACGCAGAAACCATTACAAGCGATCCAAGCGCGCGGCCATGGTTCGCCGCCAAATTCGACATCAAGAGAACTGCTTCAAATACGCTCCGAGGCTACGCAATCCCAGGGGGGTTTCCTTTCATCTCCTCGACGTTTCGCATGTGCCCTCATTGAATCGGTCGCGAACGTGGTACATTATAGCCAAGCTCTTGGTAATTCTGATGCGGGCCTGGGCTCATGCGTGGGCTGATTGTTTGCCCAGAAATCGAATGGGAGGCTGCGGCGAGGTTATTTTGGCTGGGCAGGAGGAGTTTCACGTCGCTCGTTTCGGACAGGGCGAAAATGGGCTCATGATGGCTTCATTCGGTTTCAGCGTATACCCAAGGTTGGGGGCCGGGGGAAGAAAACGTGGCCCCCCAACCGTCGGATCATTTTTTTCCTGGTTGCAAATGGTTTAAAAATTCTTTACTCAGTAAAATGACCAGAAAACCATATTGGGATATTGACGCCAAGTTGTGATTCGTCAATGTTGGTGATCAATCGCCTGGTCTGCCGCCGTGCTGCACGATTGGCTTGGCCATGGGGCAGGGGTTCTGTAGGGGGGGGTTGGCTGGTTCTCTGCAGGATTTCCAAGACAGGATTGGCGGGAAAGGCAGTCGGCATTTGGTATACGGTTAGTTTTCATACAAAATGTCGAGAAAATAGAGATCAGATATTTTTAATCTTCAACTCTTGACGATCTTACGCTTAGTCATGTGGTGTTACGAGTTTGCAATGCAGCCTGCGCGGTGCCAAGTGCTGAGTCATGGTGTACACCTGTAACTTTTCCTCGCATCTTCTTTACTTCTTATTTGAAAGGAATAATGACAAAATTTGAATGACGCTTGCGAATGATGGTCGATATCTTTGTTCGTTCCTGCAGCAGCTTTACTCCATCTCAACTCCCAGAGCCTCGTAGATAGCCTTTATATAAGCCCTGGACGCAGTATTTCCAATCATGTCATTTGACTTCTGGTTCATGGCATAGGTTATAGTAACCCGTCGATCAACGTCCATGATGCCAAGGGAGCCTCCGGATCCTCCCCAGTAAGCCACTCGGCCAGCCGGCAACCAATCGTCTACCCAAGTGTCTCCGTCTCCCCGTAGAGCGTAACCAATACCAAAGCGGATGGTCTTACCGACTGCGAGATCCTTGCCATAAGACTGTTCCTCAAAGATCAAATTGACCGTTGAAGCAGACAGCAGTCTTGCGTCGGCCTTGACACTGTCGAGTCCTGCTAGTGTGACATGAGACAACATTGTGTTTAGAGCGCGGGCGTTGCCATATCCATTGGATGCACCAATCTCTCCATTCCTCCACGCCTTGGTCCTACCCATTGCCGGAGCCATGGATGGGTTTCCAAGCACTTTGATGAACAGTGGTCCGAGATCTCGAGGCGGCGCTGATGGAGGAGTCGGGATGAATTCGGACAGGCGCGCCTCGTCTTCCTCCTTGAGCCCGATTTGAAAGTCCGCGCCTAGGGGACCAGTAATGTTTTTTGCGATAAACTCTTTGAGGTACATGCCCGTCACACGATACACGATCTCACTAAGCAGATGGCCGAAGTTCCAGCCATGGTAGGCCGAAGCCGTTCCGGGAGTCCACCACGGAGCTTGGCCGGCTAGTTTCGCGGCCGAGCTGGCCACGTCACAAATGTCGTCCATGGTCAACTTCTCATCCCACCCGGCAACGCCAGATGTGTGCGAAAGACAGTGGCGGATCTCGATATCCTCCTTGCCATTCGCCGCGAACTCGGGCCAGTGTTTGGACACCTTGTCGTAAACCGATATAGCACCGCTGTCGGCTAGCATGAGGACGGCCAGGGCTGGGATCATCTTGGTGCTCGAGGCCACAGGCACAATGGTGTCCTCGTTCCAGGGCTGGGTGCGTTCTGCGTTGACGAAGCCGCCCCATAGGTTGATGACATCCTCGCCATCAACATTGACCGTGATGGAGGCGCCGACCTCTTCACCAGAGTCGAGAAATTGTTGAAATAGGTCCCGTACCTTTTGGAATTTGGACGTGCAAATCCCATGTATCTGCGCCATTGCTGCAATTGTTTCGCGAGTTGTGGTACGAACTGTTGATTGGAAATGACCTGTTTCTCCCTCAGGATTGATAAATGCGAGATAAACTGCAGAACTTTGATGCAAGTCTTCTGCTACATATATACGAAGATCATAGTATGCCGTCCACGGGCAGACCGCAAAGTGGGACCCGGCGCTGGATGTATTCCGGCGTGATCGGTCACGGCGCAGTAATGTGGGACAGAGGATAGCGGCTTAATTACGGCGTGAGTCACTTGTCCGAGGCGCAATTCTCGTCAGCACGCCGTATCCGTATGTACCCGGC
This sequence comes from Pestalotiopsis fici W106-1, assembly GCF_000516985.1. Taxonomy (NCBI): domain Eukaryota; kingdom Fungi; phylum Ascomycota; class Sordariomycetes; order Amphisphaeriales; family Sporocadaceae; genus Pestalotiopsis; species Pestalotiopsis fici. The sequence goes on from NW_006917103.1 coordinate 284,518, forward strand.
TAGAAGTCATGTCTTGTCTCCAGCTCAGCTAGCGTACTGTAGAGTTTGGATATAAAAATAGTTTTTTCCCCCTTTCCCCAATGTTTTTTCTGTTTTCCATATATAGACTCGCATTATCGGTCGTGTTGGGATTTAGGTTCGGTAATTCGCACATAGCTTCACGTGCATCGGTGCTCGCAATTTCCGCAATGAACAGTGTACTCTCTCCTTGTTCAGAGTATGCCACTGCTGATTGTGACTGCTTGCGACTGTACGAGATTGGTCGTTCGGTATCAGAGATGTGGGAGGCGCGTGCAGGTCTGTTTTTGATTATCATGATTTGAGTTGAAACTGCGCCATGTGTCCGATAGCCTTGCTCGCTAAGGATCATTCCAAGATTTTTGCCTCCGAGGACAGCATGGCTCAGACCTATGTCGTGAAGAGTGCTTATTGTCGAAACTGCACACATGGCGCGTCTGCCAGCTTTTCTATTCACCAAAAAGTGTGTGCATTTATCACAATGACGATAGGCCATATTCGATGGCGCTTGAAGATGATAGAAAAGGTTATATTATATCCCCCGGTCAAACTAGTCGCCATTCCTAGATTAACACATTACCTCGACATCCAACAGCTTGCTGCAGACTGCTATTAAGTCGGCTGCCGTGTCATTTTCAGTCGGTTCCCGCGGCAGGCTTCACTTTCTTCTTCAATATACCGGCGCCCATTACGTTATCTATATTTTTTTTTCTCACGGCAATATACATATATGTATTTTCAAGGTCAAAGTTCACGTCCAAAATTGCACTGGGACTTGGGGGTTGGATTTACACTGGAAGGCCAATTAAGGTATAGTGCCCTCCCCTCTGCCAAGATACACGCCGCATCTTGGTTAAGAGTTTACTTAAACTCTTCACCTCGTGAAACTGACCCCCACAACACGACGTTCCTTGATTTCAATCATATTACCTCAGGCAGGCGATTCATTTATCATTTGGTCGCGTAAGTCAAGCGCGTCGACGAGATCTAGGATATCGCACACCTATATCAATAGCCAAATCTCGGTACAAGATTGTGGGGATACTCACTGCCTCAAAGCTTGAGACGAGTTGGCTTCATCTTGATTCGCAAAGTCGCAGGCAGCGATAACAGCATCTTCGAGTCTGTAAATCTTCTCTTTCTACAAGTTTCAACGATATGTCAACCTTGCATTCATTTTCGCGCCTGCCATTTGAGCTGCGTGCGCATATCTGGGCCTTGACGGTCGAACCGCGTACGGTCGAGGTCCGCATTGTTTACGGCCCCGGGAAACTTCAGCGATTGGTCTCCTCTACGCTGGTTCCAGCGATATTACAGACCTGTCACGAAGCTCGCAGCCTGGGGCTTTACAAACAGGCATTCTCTGAACTCACAATAACGGAATCGAGCGACACCATGGACGACATATCGCGCTATGTATGGCTAAATTTGGACATCGACATGATTTCTATCGGGACAACTAGCTTTGAATCTTTCGTCCCCGTCTCAGCATTCATCAAGAGGCTCAGATTCGAACGCAAAAACTCTGAGGAATACTTTTATCACTGGGAATCGAAAGAGCTTCGTGACTGGACTAGCACAGAGGAGATCCATGTGGTTTGCGAAGACGGCCTGGGGGCATGGCACGGGGCAACCGAAGAGCACAGCTGGCCTTGTGCACTAGAGAACCTGTGGTTCTTTGATCCGTATGACGGGCGGATGATGAGAAGCCTGGATATGGAGGAAATGCTTGATAACGAGCTCAGAGAGTCATGGGCTGCGGAAGGGTATGAATACCCAAGTGGTGATTCCCTCCTCTAGGACTCTCTCATCGGTAACACCCTTGACGAAGCCCTGGTGATGGCTTTTGCCATGCTTGAAATATTTGCTGGGACTCTCAAAGCGGGGCGCAGCCATTTACAGCGTGATTGACTTTCTCGAAAGGTCTTCATGGCATCTCACAGCCACCAACACTCGACGTGCTGAGGTTGAGAAGTCTGTCACCTCTTTACAAGCATAATCTCACCGACTTCAATATGCTCTGGAAACATAAGCACAGTCATGCGCAATCAGTCCGAAAAACGAGTATCCGGAACGGCAGGTGTGAGGGGCCACAAAAAACACAACGCGGTCTTCTCCATCGTCTTCACTATTCGCGGAGAGAAACGGGCGCAACAACATGAATGCACTCCTCTTTCCTTCAGAGACCCACGAAGAATTGATAAATAACTCACGATTTGAACGTCCCCACGTAGGACATTCAAATCCTGTTTACAGGAACTGCGCCCGATCCGATGAGGCCACAAGGCCGAGAAGTGCGGCAGAGGGGTATTGCCTTGCCCGGACGCACATGCTCTCTCGGGCCTTCATCCGTGTAGCATATTTAGTTTGCAGGACAAAACGTACTGGTGAAGCCAAAGCCAGCAGACCATTCAATACTGCCATATACGCGGAATGGTCAGAATTCCCGTGAAGAAGAGAGAGCAGCTGCTTGATCAGAATGCTATGATCGAACTTGAGAAGACGATGCCGGACAGAATCTCGGTCAAATATCCATGAGCTCCAGTGCATTCCCCCGTTAATCCACTCAATAACATGTTCGACAACATTATCGAGGGGATTGGGGTTGACCATATTGGTATGGGGTCTTGAAGTCTGGGGGTCCGTGGTAGGGCCGAGAACAAGCATTTTGCGGCCCGCATTTGACTTCGATTCGACTTTCCGATTGGCTACCCTACCCCTATGTCCGCAGGTTCTTGTCATCCGATATCCGAATGACGTCGCTACGTCGGGAAAACTTCGTCTCATCACGGGCAGAAGCACGAGAAGTCAGCAATTTCCGGCTCCATCAGCCCATATCATCGTATCGTGACAGTCACAATATTTTTGCTGTTCATGGAACCTTGGCCGTGGGCGGTCAACTACTCCTACATTGTACTATGGCTAGTACGAGGCTCTTGCTCCGGGAAACTCCATTCAGGATGACGTACGCTAACATTATTTTCGGAGTTTCCGGAATAGTGGTTCAAGCCAAGTTGTTTTGTTCATCTTCTCTAACTGTTGCAACCAAAGTTGTGATCCCTATCTTCTCGATTCGCAGCAAAGAAGTTGAAGATATAGACACCGAAAATAAAACAATCTTGTTCAACACAGGCTGTAACATACGTTAGAGGTCTATAACGAAGTCTCAATTTGTACGACATGGCGCGAGCATGCATGGAATAAACTGCTGGAGCATTGGATCCATGGCCTGAGCGATTCCGCGTCTCGCGGCACGACACTTGGAAAATAATCGGGATCCGCTGGAGTTGCGTGAAGCTGGAGATCTGCGGGCGTGCCCCGGATTTCTATCGCTCTGGTTCGTAAAGTCGGCCCTATTCACACGCGGGCTAGGATCCGATGTGTGGGGCCCGGTATCCCTCGAGTCTTTCCAGAAGAGCCGCCTTGAAAGTTGACCAAAAGTCGTCACGCGCGAGCATGGAAGAAGAGACAAAATGTGAGGCCGCAATGGTATCATAGTGGAGTGCCCGAAATGTACGCATCGAGGTGGTGCTTCGTAGAATGGACAGAGCTCGGCCGAGATGTTTGCGCATGACTCTCTATATAAGACAAGGCGTGGTGTTGGTCTGTGAATGCTGGCGAGTAGGAACCAGTGCGACCAGTCTCCCGTCCCAGACACAACATGATGAGAACCGTAGCAAATGCGTTGGTTGCCTCGGGGCTGCTTCTAGCTCCTGCGGCTGCCGATTCTTGCCAGACACCCATCAACCATCCAGGCACCGCTTTCAGTAATGTCCAACCTCTGAATACTACTATCCTGGACCCCTACGGTCACTCACCGGCTGTATATCCATCACGTGAGTGCACTCCATAGCCTTTTTGCTTTGGAAATTTGCTGATCAGTCAACAGCAAACACAACCGGAATTGGAGGATGGGAAGAGGCAATGGCCAAGGCCAAGGCCTTCACAGCCCAACTCACCCTTGAGGAGAAGGCGTGGATGGTGACTGGCCAACCTGGCCCCTGCGTGGGCAACGTACTCCCCATTCCTCGCCTCAACTTTAGTGGCTTGTGTCTGCAGAACGGTCCTCAGGGAATCGAGGAAGGCACTTACTCGAGTGTCTTTGTCAGCGGAGTATCAGCTGCGGCTAGTTGGGACCGAAAGCTCATCTACGACCGCGCCTATGCAATTGCTGAAGAGCACAAAGCCAAGGGAACACATGTGATCCTAGGTCCCGTCGCTGGGCCTCTTGGCCGCAGCGCATACAATGGTGTAAGTGGAATCTCCAATATTATGAAACGTGGAACAATGACTAATACTTTGATACAGAGATCCTGGGAAGGCTTCGCTGCGGACCCCTACTTGACCGGTGTATGTATGGAGGAGACCATCATTGGCTTCCAGGATGCCGGCGTGCAAGCCAATGCAAAGCACTTTATCGGCAACGAACAGGAGACTCAGCGTAACCCAACCTTCGACCCCAACGCCAACGCCACGACGTACATCCAGGACTCAGTCTCGTCCAACATTGATGATCGAACAGTCCATGAAATCTACATGTGGCCATTTGCCAACGCTGTGCGCAGTGGCGCCGCTTCCTTCATGTGCTCGTACAACCGTCTTAATGGCTCTCACTCTTGCCAGAACTCGTGGGCGCTCAACCATCTCTTGAAGACCGAGCTCGGCTTCCAAGGATATGTGATGTCGGATTGGGGCGCCACTCACAGTGGAGTCGCATCCATTGAGAGCGGCATGGATATGACCATGCCCGGTGGCTTCACCTTGTACGGTGAGATGTGGACGGAGGGTTCTTACTTTGGCAAGAATCTGACTGCCGCTGTTGAGAATGGCACTGTCGATATGTCGCGTCTGGATGACATGGTCATTCGTACAATGACACGTAGGTTCTCCATCATGGAACCGCTTTTGAAATTTATCTTACTGATTGTCTATCAGCATACTACCTTCTTGGCCAAGACCAAGACTATCCCAGTGTCGATTCATCCGTTGGCCCTCTAAATGTCGACTCCCCTCCCGACACATGGCTATACGATTGGACCTTTACGGGAACTAGCAACCGGGACGTCCGCGGTAACCACAGCGTCTTGATCCGCCAGCACGGCGCTGAATCGACGGTTCTTCTCAAGAACGAGAATGGAGCACTTCCTTTGAATGCACCCAAGAGCATCGCCGTTTTTGGAAACGATGCTGGTCCTATTACCCAGGGCGCATATAACAATGTAAACTACGAGTACGGTGTGCTGCCCAACGCAGGTGGCTCTGGAACTTGCCGCTTCAGCTCCTTGTCGAACCCCTTGGACGCCATCACCAGACGTGCTGAGCAAGATGGAGCTCTGGTTCAGTCCTGGCTCAACAACACTCTTCTCACTACCACGGCGCTTCCAGATCTCTGGATCGGTCAGTTGCCTGATGTCTGTCTCGTTTTCCTCAAGTCGTGGGCCGAGGAAAACAAGGATCGGGACTCTTTGGACTTGGATTGGAACGGCAGTGCCGTAGTAGAGGCTGTGGCCACCTACTGCAACAATACAGTTGTAGTCACGCACTCCAACGGTATCAACGTGTTGCCATTCGCCGACCATCCCAACGTCACCGCCATCCTGGCCGCACACTACCCTGGTGAGCAGGCTGGCAATGCTATTGTCGACCTTTTGTATGGTAAGGTCAACCCATCGGCCAAGTTGCCTTATGTGATGGCATACAATGAGTCAGACTACAACGCACCCGTGACTACAGCTGTCCAGACCAACGGTACTTACGACTGGCAGAGCTGGTTTGACGAGCGTCTCGAGGTTGGTTACCGCCACTTTGATGCCAACGATATTACTCCGCGCTACGAATTCGGATTCGGTCTGAGCTACACCACCTTTAGCCTGAGTGGACTGTCGGGCAACTCATCGGCAAGCAACTTGACCGCTCTGCCCCCAGCCCGCGACACCATGCCTGGTGGCAACCCGGCCTTGTGGGAGACGGTGTACACCATCAAGGCCGACGTGACAAACACTGGTGGTGTGGCCGGCTATGCCGTGCCCCAGCTGTATGCCGGCTTCCCCGACTCTACGCCTGAGGGCACGCCGCCTAGCCAGTTGCGTGGTTTCGACAAGATTTGGCTCGAGGCAGGCGAAACCAAGACAGTTACTTTTGACTTGATGCGTCGCGATGTGAGCTACTGGGATATCGTAGCTCAAGATTGGCGCATTCCATCTGGTGCATTTACTTTCAATGCCGGCTTCAGCAGTCGCGACTTTTGGGCAAACAGCACTGTTGTCCTGCTCTAGGACACTGTCAGAAGACTAATGTATATACTAGGCTGCCAGATGAGCTGACAGCCTATGAAATAACGAAGGCATGAACCTCAATCTAATTCAATAATTGTATGTTGATGAACCCACTCGCGACCATAAGGCGTAGTTGGATGCCTGAAGACACTTGTCACTTCTTGTGAGTCAAATCGACGTATATCATACATGATGGTAAGGTGGTCTTAATTTAACGATACTGGACTAAATACGAACAAACACTAGTTTGACATTCCACTCAACTCTCCCATCATGCATTTGAAATTAGTGAATTGTCGTCGAAGGAGTAATAGTCAATTGGAAGTGGGTTGAGAGCTCGCACTACATAAGCCATGCCCAGAATTCGACCATCCTGCCACACATGCTGCATTGTGCGAGTGAATTAAGCAGTGAAGTGTCTGGCCTTCTTGGCAGCGGTGCCCTTGAAGACTGCAGGGCCGGGAACTGTATAGGTCTGTGAGATGGTGTGGTCGTTGATCGCCACCTAAACGCCATTCAATTAGTAAAATGCACTTTGTCTTACCCTTGAGAATACTTGACGATGTCTAGGGACTCACGCTGATGTTGGGGTCAGTTTGCTTGCAGTAGCCTGGGATCGCCGCCTTCTGGCTGGCACTTGGCTGCGCTGTACCAGATCCAGTCACTGTGATCTGAGCACACTCGGCATACCACTGGGGTGCCTTGGCTTGGTGCAAGGCAATCAGCTCATGACGGATGAGATAGTTGCCCGCAGCCAGGCCGGCTGGGATGGTGCTGGTCCAGCCCTTGTTGCCACCGACCAGCTTGGCAATGTCCCAGCCGCTCGGCGTCTCGGTGTCGAGGAACACGGTCTTTCCGTCGCCGTGGAAGCCGGCCTCGTCAATCTTGAACCAGTTGGACCCGCTACCGTCGCAGGACGAAAAGTCGCCGGCGCACTTGTACATCCACACAATGATGGGTCCCTGGGCGTGTGTCCACTGGCCCCAGATGGCCTCGACGCTATCGCCGGGCTTGACGCTTGCTGACAAGGCGGCGGAAGTGCCGCCGTTGCAGCGGAGCTTGCTGTCCGTGGCGGTTGTGACTGGATTGTAGTCTGGCCACTGGCGTTGGATCACGGGGTTTGAGTTGGGAGAAAAGCCCTGATATCTTGCAATTGCAATTGGACATGTTAGATACTGGAGTAATGGGGGAGAGCATTGTAGGACTTGAATTACCCTGGGTATGTTGTACCTCCAATCACGTAACTAGTGACGGCACCGTGAGCAGCTGCCTCTGCGGCGAGCAGTGCTAGAGTGGTGAAGCCAGTGGCGAACAACATGGCGACTTGATATGTAAAGTAATGAATAGAAAAGAGATGAAATGAACCCTACAGTACGGCGAGAGACAGCGACTCGAAGCTACTTGGTATTTCACTGGCGCAGATTACACGCTCGTGTGGAATTTTTGACGAGATGCTAGCCTTTAATACCGGTGCCCTTGAGCAATTAATCTATGCATTCGGGCCTGCTTTCCCACCCTTTCACTGATATTCAAGATCATATTGTAACCATAATCATTTGACCATTGGCTCTAGTACATGGTTGATGCTAACTTCGGGCGGGACTGAGCGCGTGATGAGTTTACCCGGATAGGTTCCAATCGACAAGAGTCCGGTTATTATGCTGGTCCAATGCAAAGCCGCAATATCATCTTCCGTCTGCCAAGAACGAATAATATCTTGCGGAGCGTCTTAGCACACTCTAATTTGGACGACCCTTGTGATCTATATCTAGATTGCAAGTCTGGGCAAGAGTTCCGGAGAATACCTCTTCTGGGAGTACTTTACATACGGCAACTATGCTTGGCGGATGTTCGGGAATTTATCTTATAAAGCCAGTTCGCCCGTACCGTTGTAATCTATCACGCACAGCCTGCATGATTCAAGGATAGTATAACCTTGACGTCACTACGGCAATTGAGATAATGATTTGAAGCTTAGACGGGCAAGTATTGACAAGCGGCACACTCCTTGGTTAACGTACCGAATAAATTCTAATACAATACGAGGGACTTTTACTCTCTTCCTGAGTACTTTCAATTCATACTCTTCTTTGCTGAGGCATATCGAGATTGCTAAACATGTTTTCAAAACTGATTTATGTAAGCCTGATCAAGGCTCTGATGCTGCGCCCAGTTATAGCTCAGAGCTCAGAGCAGCATCCCTCGCTCCCAACATGGAGGTGCACTACCTCGGGCGGCTGCGTGCAACAAAACACTTCTGTCGTTCTAGACAAGGATTCCAAGTATGCTCAAGGAACTGCAGGCTCGAGGACAGCGGCAGACTATGCGGCCATGGGCGTCTCAACCTCGGGCAACGCCGTGACTCTATACCACTACGTCAAATCGGGCAGCACGCTCAACCCAGCTTCTCCTCGCATCTACTTGCAAGATGCTGACAACAAATACGTTATGATGAACCTCCTCAATCAGGAGTTATCCGTAGACGTTGACTTTTCGGCCGTTCCCTGTGGGGAGAATGGAGCTTTTTACCTCTCCGAGATGAAGGCCGACGGTGGCGGTTCCTCTGGCGGTGCCGGAGCCGGTCAGGGCTACTGCGACGCTCAATGCCAGGGCTACTGTTGCAGTGAAATGGACGTCCTCGAGGCCAACGCCAAGGCGACGGCCATGACGCCGCACCCGTGCAGCGGAAATAATTGCGACAAGAGCGGATGCGGGTACAATCCCTACGCAAGTGGCCAGCACAGCCTTTGGGCCACTGGCGGCACCGTCGACACGAGCAAGCCGTTCACGGTGGTGACGCAGTTTGCGGGCAGCAGTACATTGACGCAAATTACGCGCCTCTATATTCAGAATGGCAAGCAAGTCAATGGTGGAACCATCTCCAGCTGCAACGATGGCACCGGTGGGCTTGCAGGTATGGGACAAGCCTTGGGCCGAGGCAGTAAGTCGTACAAGTCCGCTCAAGGCCGCAACGCGTGAAGATTGCTGACAAGAACCACAGTGGTCCTGGCCATGAGCATCTGGAATGATGCCGCGCAGCAAATGGCATGGCTAGACGCCGGCAGCAACGGCCCTTGCAATGTTGCAGACAGCACACCTGCGTACATTCAGTCTAACCATCCTGATACACATGTCGTCTTTTCCAATATTCGCTGGGGCGACATTGGGTCGACTACTAAAAACTAAAAATGCGCGTTTGTTATGTCTATCCCCCGTAAAAGAAATTTGCGATGGCGATGGAAAAGTGATCCCAATCACCTCGATCATGCAAATACACGTTTATGCGTTTCATCATGTATGTCGTGCGAGGAAGATCATTCAAGAAGAGATCGGCATTTATGTACTGAGAATTCTGCACTTGCGGGTCTGGTTGTAGCATATCTTTCAAGCGTCCTCTGTTCCAAACGTACCAGCTCTTCATATACGTGCTGTCCTTTAACTGCATCTTTCCATGTTGATAGACAGGCCATGAGATTTTCGGTTCCATGCATACCAACGTCAAGCCGGATCCAGGCAGGGCGGATGCGGCTGGCAACATGAGCTCCATATATTTCGTTTACCACTGGCTGTAAGGTGGCCGATACAATACTTATAACTACACCCGTACAGTATGTCCGAAATGGGAGGGTTGTACATCGTAGCATGTGGTACAAGCGACAGATTCAAGACTCTTTCATGTGTCGTCCTGTACGACAGCTTTCAATGGCGCTTCTTGATTTTCCCCTTCTCTTCTTTTATATCTTCAGGAAGCAGGGTTCTCGCAATATCTACACCTAGTAATTTTCCAGGTTCGTTCTTCAGAATCTCCTGTGATATAGACTCGCCGCCAAACATGCAGACCAACGTGCTTTTGGGCCTACCATTAGCACTGACAGGCATCAGCATAATTATGGTTTCTCTTCGCCTATATGTGCGCAGGGCCGGTAAACTTGGTTGGGAAGATTGGATAATGCTATTAGCACTGGTAAGTTTACAATCAGAATGATCCTGAAAGCCTCGCAGTCTCTCAACGATCCATGGAAAGTGGTTACAATCAAGGACATAAGACTGGGATTGAGAAATAGAATGTGAGACCGTATATGTGCTGACACACAAATTTCCAAAGATATTCCAGGTCATCAGGCGGACGCTCGCAACATTATCAACGATGTACGAGCTTCGGAACGCGCCAACAGACCAGGAGTTTGATATTGACTTTCAAAATGATCTCAAGTACAACTTTCTAAGCATTCCTTTCGAAGCGACAGTCTCGATCCTAGCGAGACTTTCCATTGTTATACTTTTGATCCGCCTATTTTCTGTGCATATCTGGTACCGACGGCTTTTGATCAGTCTCCTCGCTGTGGCATCTCTGCTCACTATCACTGTGGTGCCGGTCACATTCTTCCAGATAAGCCCAGCCGAAGCGCTGTGGGAAGTGGATCTACCGTACGAACGTCGCTGGGGCCCAAATGTCTCAGTATACTGGGCCATTATCACTCAATGTTGGTACTTTTCACACAAATCATAAAATGCTTGTGATAACTGACTCCTGCTCGAGCCGCCCACAGCCTTCTGGATCTAGCTTCTGTGATTATCCCCGTGCTTCTTTCTTGGAGATTGTGAGTATTGACCTATTCTTTGGTCCATTCAAATTGGCCCATCACATGATGTCATGATTTTCTCGTGTCTATGATTCCTAATTGGATGCAGAATGAAGCAGCCATCACAGAGGGTCGGGCTGTTGATAATTATAGTATTATGCTTGGTTGCCATGACCATGTCTGTACTAAGAACAGTTTGGATCATCGGGTGGAACTACGAGTACCTCGGCGACGGGACGTCCTCGAAAGTTTATAGCAGCAATGGCGTCCAGGCACTCGGTTTAGTAGAAGGCGATATGCTCATCACTTTGGGCTGCATTGCGACGCTATGTGGTGCCATGAGATCAGGTTTTCAAAGGTTTCACTTATGGCTTTGTAAGAAGATGACAATGAGAAGAGAAAAGACGAGATCATCGACAATTCTTCCAAGCGACAAAGTCCCGAGGCTGTGTCTCGATCTGGATCTGGAATCATGTAACTTGGGCAATGCTCACCCACAGCGCCAAGTGGAAGTCTCTGCATTTGTCGTTCATGCCAAGACTGGCGGGGAACACTATGATCATGGACAATAAAAGTCTGGCATCATACTTTTGACCTGGACTCTATTGTTATCTTGGCAGTTCCCAAAGCAAGCCAATTTCATTCCTCGCTTCTGCCTCGGGACGAGAACTGTATGATTGCGTTGTGTCCATTGGGAGCATGTCAGCAGTAGAGAATATCGGGATTAGCTAGCAACTCGTCTGATCCCCCCCCC
>NW_006917103.1:296247-396861 GCF_000516985.1 Pestalotiopsis fici W106-1
ACTGCCACTATATTCAGCCTGAGTTTTCTGGTCATCATACTACCTGTACACTCGTCATGTTCGAACAGCTTCAAATACGTCATGTCCCTGCACTGTTCGTGGCGACAACCATGACCTTTGGCGGTATCTGGTCGTTTTTCGACGCACGCAGAGCCATGCTTGAATTTGGTCTTCCGGACCGCATCGCCAGCACACCCGGCGCGGCCTCGGTCATGCTCATCAACAATGCCCGTACGACGGCGTTTGGTTTGTGCATGTACGCTTTTTACATCCGCGGACAGCTGGCCGCCTGCGACACCATCCTCGCCATCCTCGGCGCCTATGCTGGGCTGGTGGACAGCTATGTAGTTTGGACAGAAGGAAATCCTCGCAAGGCCGTCTTTCGCCTTGTTAGCTCCGGTCTGCTTTCTGCTGCAGGCTTTGCCGGGCTGACTGCCGGTCGCTAAGAGAGAGTGTGTGTCTATAGCGTCAAGAGCAATGTCTTCATGACTTGGCCACGATTCCAACACTTCTGGTGGTATGTATTCCATGTGATACCATGTGTTGATGAATGCTTATATGACATGCCCAGTGCTAACATGAACCAGATCAGAAGAAGAGGACCTATAAACGTGAAGCTAGTCAAGACGCTCGAACTAGAATAATCAATCCATAAGTTGCTTATACTCTATATCATGAGGGTTGCGAGATCATAGTCAGATGCCATATCTCCATTTCTAGTAAGGACGTAGTGCGCAATGACCTTTCAGTCGTCCAAAGCTTGTCAAAGCCTCGAGGCAACGGGCACAGGCAAGATGTCCAAAGTCTTGATCAATGGCAGCCTTAACAAACATTACTGTGTACCTAGGTAGGTACCCATCTAATCTAGCACTCCGGTGAATCCACCTTAGCTGTCAATGTTACCCTTTAGGCAGAGATTTTGGGGCATTCTGCAGGGGCTAGGGGCCGGAATGGTTACCTGGAATCGCCTAAAGGCCCCATCCGGGAACACGCGCAGGGGCCTAGCAGGTGGACTAGCGGGCCAAGCAAGCCTAGTTGCCTCTGGAGACGCTGTGCAGGTGCCTCTGTCGCATGACCATTACTTGTTGGCCGCTGCTTCCGTCATGATCAACAAGACTCTGTACCTGACTTGCGCAAGTCAGAGAACTTCCCATTGATCCCATTCCTGTACCATCGTGACCATTCCCGTCTATCCGTTCCATTTCCATTTCGTATCGATATTTTCCTTCTTCACTGTACATCAGCTCGCCTTCTCATTGTTTTGCGTCTCGCTGCACCCAGCACAAACCCTCTTTGCACAACATTCCTGGTCCTGGCAAACTACAGCCATGGCGCCGCCCGCCGAAATCTCGATTCCATCGACGTCACTGCACACGCCGACTGACGGCTCGAAACCATACACACTCTACAACATCACACTGCGGCTGCCGTTGCGCACTTTTGTAGTGCAAAAGCGCTACTCCGAGTTTGCCAACCTTCACCAAAACCTCACGTCCCTAGCAGGCGCACCACCGCCGGCGCCGCTGCCTGGAAAGTCCTGGTTCAAATCCACCGTCAAATCCGCCGAGCTTACCGAGGACCGGAGGCGAGGTCTCGAGTCGTACCTGCGAGCCATAGCCGAGTCACTCGACCGCAGATGGAGGGATACCCCAGCATGGCGCCAATTTCTGCAGCTTCCTGGCATCAACAGCGCTGGTAACAGCGCCGCTTCGGTACGGGCTGGTGCTGGCTTTGGTATTCCCAACAAAGATGCTGCCAACGCAGCGGCCGCCCAAGACCCAGGCACCTGGCTTGACCTGCACAAAGAGATGAAGGGCGAATTACAAGAGGCCAGACGGTGCTTGGCGAGAAGGGATGGTGCGACTGACAACTCAGCGTCCCTTGAGGCGGGCGCCGCGGCAAAGCGTGCCATTGTCAAAGCTGGCGGCCTGTTGGTGGCACTGGGTGATGGCCTAAGAGCTATTCAAGATACCAAGAAACTGGGCGACGGCGAGATCAGGAGGCGGAAGGACCTTCTCTCGGCTGCTAAGGTTGACCGCGAGGACCTGGACAAGCTTGCCAATACGATTGCTGCATCAGCCAAAGCCGGCGCTGGTAAAGGAATGCCCTCGGCCGCCGACAAAGCTGCGCTCCTGGGGCATGCACCCAGGCATGGAGGTCGCGTGCTCGGAGCGCCGCTGCCCGAGACGGAACGGACCAGGGAGCTGGATAATCAAGGGGTAGTGCAGCTACAACAACAAATGATGAAAGAGCAAGATGAGGACGTCGAAAGCCTAGCCAAAATCATACGAAGACAAAAAGAAATGGCACTCGAGATTAATCGCGAGGTTGAAGAGCAGACCTCGATGCTTGACAATCTCAATAGCGATGCCGACCGGCTACAGACCAAGGCAGATATCGCAAAGAAACGCATCAAGAGCATTCGATGACTGCACTTCACCCTTTTTCTTTTGGTCAAATCCATTCTGCTTGCTGCAGAGATGGTTGTCTGGTTAGTTGGGGTAAGTGGCGCAATATTGGGATGGTCTGCGTGGTGTTTGGAGGTTCTTCTAGCTCCGTTGCGCCTGGGGCAGAGTTTACTGTCCGGAGAACATGAATTTAGCACGATTGGCGACTGAAGCATATAATTTCGGACCTTGTTTTCAATAATGGCATATTTTGATTAGGCAGATGATACCAATAGACGAGTCAATCAAGCCTTTGGGTTCGGCAACACTGTGTTACTGCCTTGAAAAGTGCATTGTGCGCACTTATATCTCTCCAATTATTATCGCCGCAGCTCGGTCGGCAAGCGCATATAGAGTCGCGGTGAGATGCCCACTGATTTGCAATGGTACTACTGACGCGTCAACGACTCGCACATTGCGTGTGCCATAGACTCTGAGTTCGGAATCAACAACGCCCCCAAGCTCGCGCGACATCATGGCTGCCGAGGCCAGGGCGTGATGGTTCGGTGTCACTTGGCAATCATGAGTAATCTAGGATCATGTGTTTCGGGGATAGGGGATTCGTACCTTGGTCGACGAGTACATTGCGCCATTGTTCGTCCGTGGCGTTCCGAGGCAAGAGGGCGTCCCCGGGTAATAGAGCGGTGGTGATATTATTGCTCATAGGTTCTTGGAAGAAGAATGACTGTGCCACTCTACCTACACCCGTCATGACAGTGACATCAAAATCGGCAAGGAGATATTGGGGGTCGATGGCCGGGTCGTCAATGGCGTTTGCCGACTTAAGATGCACACTGCCACGTGAGAATGGTAGCAATGGCCACCAGACATTGGCGACGTAGCGATAGCCGTCCTGCTCGGCAAAGTTGGACAAGATTTCGCCTATAGTAACGTTGTGGTTAAATATGAGATCGTGTTGGATCTCGAAAACCTCGAGTAATGCTTCTGCACTAATGATCCCGCCGTTCGCTGCAGAGATATCCGCTGCCCAGCTCGAGAGGTTGGCTTTAGTAGAAGCTGCTACGGCAGCTGTCTGCTCGCCAAAGGTGTCACGGGCGTTGATGAATAGTCCAAAGGGCACAATTGTACCCGTCGCATTTGGCACGTTTCCAGCATAGGCCACGACGCCCAAGGGCTGCTCAATCATGTTCTCGCCAACGCCTGGCAGATCAATCTTTGTTTCGATGCCGAGTTTCTGCAAACGTCTAAAATATAGATTAGTCGTGTGTGCTACCAATACAGTGCCATCTCAATGAGCTCTCAAACTTACTCAGGTTGGCCAATACCGGATGATTCCAGTATCAGGGGTGAGCGTAGAGCTCCTGCAGACAAGATGACTTCTTTATGAGCCTGTATTGTTATCGTTTCGCCGGCCGCAGTGAGATATTCGACGCCGGTCGCTTCGCAAACGTCCCCATCCTCGTTCCAAGTCAATCGCTTGACGGTTCCTTGTATAATCTTGAGGTTTGGACGTGACTCTACTGGTTGGATAAATGCTCGAGAAGCATCTTCTCTAGTGTCGGCATCCCTATCCAGTGTCGACGGCCAGATGCTAATCCCCCGGATATCACCGCCATTGGCATCCTCATTCCAGGGAAAGCCGAGACCTTCCCAGGTCTGCCGCCAAGTCTCGTGCAAACTTCCGTTTATGAGCTCATACGCATAGCCCGTCGCCAGCTCGCCGTCGAGACCATGAAAGTCGGGGTTCCAGCTTGCGCCAGCGTCGGTCTGCGCGGGCGTCGGCACTTCGAACCGTTCCACACCCTTGTAATGCGGCCACAGCGAGTCCCAGTTCCAGCCCTTGTTCCCTAGACTCTCCCACGCGTCAATCTCAGCTCGATCACCGCGAAGAAACGTCATTCCATTAATGGTGCTGGTGCCTCCCCACGCCTTGCCGGCGTGGTATTGCATGCCACGACCGCCCAGACTGGCCTGCGGGGTGATGTTGTATGCCCAGTCAATGGGCGTGTTGAAAGCGCTCAAGAAGCCCAGGACCGAGGTGACGTTCGGGTTGGCCCGCTCGTCGAGGCCCGGCTCAATCACCAAAACGGACAGGTTCGGATCCGATGAGAGGCGGTTGGCCACCACCGAGCCACATGTCCCGGCTCCGGCGATGATGAAATCATATGTTTCTTGGCAATTGGCTGCCCAAACGAGGGCAGCCAGAAAGCCGCAATGAGTGTGTAGTCGCAGCATGTCGTCGCTCGAATCTAGATTGCAGTACACATGTGGTTATGACGCCGTGTGCACAGTTGGTCGTTTTATAGCGCTACAAGTCAGCGACTGCACGGTAGAACCCTAATGCAGTCTGTTCGCCAACCAGCCAGACATGATGCCCACGGGCTGTAAGTCATATATACGCACTGCGGTGAGTGGCTGCTTATCGTCAAAGATGGCCATGGTTCACACTGACGCTGGCTGTAAGCCGTCGACGGGACCGAGAAGAATCAATAACCGTCCTCGACTCTGCAGCATAGGGCCGATTGACATAGTCTTGTCGAATCCTTCAGAGCACTATTCCACCAATTATATACCTGCCCACCAAATACCCCAAATACTATTCCGTATTCCCACTGCCCTGTACATCAGCAGCCTCTCTCGCCAGCTTGCTTACCTACATACAGCACTGCATGGGACACCAGGGGGGCTCATTTGGGCCAATTCTAGTAGCGAGACCCAACTGGGACAGGGGAACCGGGAAGATATGCGGGGGATTGCGATCGCCCGGCTGACTAGGCCCAAGACAGGAGAGCCGGTTGCTAGCTGCTGGGGGCCATCGGGATGACGAGGGTCTGCATTGTGCGTGCGGCTCGATCGTGTCCACATTTCTCGCATCGAATGCTGCATTGGAAGCCCTTTAGTGTAGACTCTAACAAGAAAAAAACTGCCTTGAAACCATTCATGATGATCAACGTTGCATCGCCATTGCCTGTCTGTAACGGTCAAACATCCTACTGATTCAGTTCATTCTTTCTCTCCCAGCCAACCAAACGCCTTGGCCCCAATCGTACGTTGTTGCACAACAGGCTTGTCGTTTGCTACATAACACGAGAAGCAGCCTCTTACCAAGACACTTTATTAGCACACACATCTCGTCATTAAGGGGGGTCTATCCACTGGGTCCAAATAAGCTCATCCGGCTCATGATTGGGCCGGCACCAAAGAACCGGGAGAAGGTCCCGCTTATCAATCACAGCCGGGTCTGGAAGAGAGAAAAATTATATATTAGTTGTCCACGAATACGTAACCAAACGAAACGCGATTCCCCTTTCCTCCCCCTCGACTTCTCTTCTTTCTTCTACCTCTGGAAGAAGGATGCTCACGTGTCCCGAACTCGTCCGTCATGGTCCGTGAGAAGCGCAGCTACGACATCACGGAACTGAGGGCGCAGATATACTGGGATCTGCCGTCAGATATTGGACCGATTCGCCAGCTGCTCGAGGATTATAGCGGCATACAGCCTAATGAGGTGGATGGACATATCCTTGCAATCGTAAGCAAGCCACAGACGCAACTCCAACCAGGGCAGCGCTACGCATCGATCACTTCATCCCCAGGTCACGTGCCTGGTATGCGCAAGTCGTCGCATTTGCCGCCTCAACGCCTCTCCGCTATTGGCGGCGTTTCAATCACTTGTCTCGACAAAGTCGTGTGCTAACTGAAGTTTTACAGCGCGAGAAATTGTGGAGGATCAAGCCCTATGGCTGTATCGGGCGGTTCCGGTTCCTCCAGCTAGACTTTGCCCTGGACCCCCGGTACCAGCACGCGGTCAGCCTGCTCAAGAAGAGGTTCTCGAGCACAACATTCCTGGACCTGGGCTGCTGCGTCGGACAGGTCCTGCGACAGCTTGCACATGATGGCGTAGGGACGAACCGGTTGTTTGGCACCGATGTCGAACCACGGTTCATGGAGGTGGGCTACGAACTCTTCAACGACCGCAAGAAGCTGCGGTCCATGTTCGTCGCGGGCGACATATTTGCCGAGGGCGAGAGCCCGGCGGCCGACCCGCTCCGCCTGCTCGACGGCAAGATGACGATTGTCCATGCCGCCAGTTTCTTTCACCTCTTTGGCTGGGAGGAGCAGGTCCGGGCGGCCAAGCGCGTGGTTCGACTTATGAAGCCACGGGATCAAAACGCCTTCATATTCGGGCGTCAAGTCGGCTGCGATGATCCTAGCACTCAGCTAGAAGGGACAAGATTCCTTCACAATGCCGAATCGTGGCAGCGGCTATGGGACGTCGTGGGCGTAGAGACGGGAACTCGGTGGAGGACCGAGTTTGATATTATTCCCGACGATCCCAGTTCGGCTACCAAGGTGACCGACGACTCGAGCGAGATGGAGGGCATAAATAGGGTTCGTTTTGGTGTTTACAGGGTATAGGCATAGACATTTCAGTGGCGCAACAGCAACAGCAGCATCATCAGCAATCAGCATGGCATGGCCGGGATTTGGGTTATCATGGGAAATTGTTTTCTCTTTCTTCTCTTCCTTTTTGAGTTTGTTGAAAGGAGGATAGTACCAAGTGCATACATGCTTGGTAACAATAACTATGGTGATTTTGACCTGCTTCAGTGACTTGCTGGCTGCCAACCATTGCGTGTAGCATCGTGATCTGTCCAACATCAAGTGACATCCATGATTCTCTTAGATAATAGCCGCTCGTTGGCGCGACGAGAACAATTTAGGCTTTTCATTTCGGGGTTTTGTGCGGTCATACCTCGGCTTTCCCCCGATTCGTGCTAGATGGTTTGACTTTTTCTTCCCGCAGCTCGTTTTTTTTTTTTTTACCCCTAGCTTGATAGACTTGTGTCTGGGATCTGCGGGAAGAATTTTAGCACTACCTCGATAGGAAAGAGTAGGTATAGACCATCGGCACTTCAGGGTTGGTTCTTGCTAGTTTCAGCGAACCAGACTTGTCTCAATGAAAGTCGAAGGGTACAGCTAGTCGGACGGGAGACGACCGTTAACAACCTGTATCGTAGGTGGTAGGTATCTTGGCGACTTTTCACAGGAATTTGTGGTGTCGTCTTGTGTAGGCCTTCGGAATAGTTCGCTTGATATATGCGGAAGCGTCCTATTTCCAGTTGCTGCATCCTTTCAACCTCTGATCACGCGATCGTCTATCCTTGCTCAAAGCATTTCTCCTTTCGGGATTCTAGCCTTCTGACGATGTCATTTGTGTACCCTCTAAATATCGCAATACCATGTTATTAGTCGATCCCAAAATGTAATATACACTGTTCTAGGAAAATGATGGTATCCAACTACAAATATATGCTCTGTCTATATGCACCCGCATAAGCCTCAAGCTAATGGTATTTCCAAATATACAATGGTCTATTCCCCACGCTCAATACAAATCAAACAATTCAAATATCACTTCTCTTTACTGGCCAATCTTTTGCAGTTGGCTCTGGTAATGGGCCTATCATAAACAAGGTTAGCAAATCTTTTCAGATCATAGCCACAAGGAAAGCCTTACGCTGTCACCTGCAGCTCCGATAATCTTGATACCGAGCTTGGTCGCGATCCACGGTGGCTGGATCCTCTTGACGTGGAACACGGCGTCTTCGTCCTTGACTTCCTTGTTCAAAATCACCTCCTTGGGCAGCAGAGGCTTGACACAGGCCGGTCTGCCGAGGCCGACGAGGTCGCAACCGCCGTCGCGCAGGGCCGCCTCCAGACCCTGTCTCGTACGGAAGCCGCCAGTCACCATCAGCGGCACGTCGGGCACGTCCTTGCGGATGGCCTGTGCAAACTCGAGGAAGAAGGCCTCGCGGGCCTTGGTCCGCGCCGACTTGGTGTTTTCCTCGCTGTCCGGGCCAGTGTTCATCTAAATGCGTGTCTGTCAGCAAGCCATGATCGCGCAAAGAGTCAATTGAAGCCTTTTGAATCTTACCGTCGGGCTCTCGTATGAGCCACCGCTGATCTCGATAAAGTCGACGCCAGCCGCAGTAATGGCCTTTAGCTGCTCAAGGCAGGCTGCGAGCTCCTCGGACGACTGGTGGTCAGCCGAGTTGAGCTTGATGCCGACAGTGAATCCCTTGGGGGTGGCTTCCCGCATAGCCTTGATCACCTCAACCACGATCTTGGCACGGGCGACGGGGGAGCCGCCGTACGCGTCAGTACGCTTGTTGGACTTTTCCGACAGAAATTGGGCGAGCAGATAGCCGTGAGCGGCGTGGATCTCGGCACCAGCAAAACCGGCCTCGGCGGAGAGCTTGGCCGTCGCGGCAAAGCGCCGGACGACGTCGTCGATATCAGCCTGCGTCATCTCCTTGGGCGTGCCAAACATGAGCGACGAGATGAGCTTGGGTAGAATTCCGCTGCCAAAGTTGAGCGGTACGGCGCTGGGGGCCAGGTTCTTGGCAAACATGCCACGGCTGCCGGCGCCCATGGGCGACTGACGGCCCGGGTGGTTGATCTGGACCAAGGTCGGCGTGCCCTCGGCGTTGCAGGCCTCGGCCCAGGTTCGCCAGGCGGCCAGCATCTCTTCATATGGAATCTCATCATTGAAAGCGATATCCCCAGGGGAACCAAGATACCTTTTGTCGACCTCCACGTTGCCTAGATGAGTCGCGTTAATGGTAACCTCGTAGTACGGCGCACACGGCAGGAATACAAACCTGTCAAAACCATTCCCCAGCCCCCCTTGGCCCATACTTTGTAAGGAGCCCGGAACTTTTGATTGGGAAGACTGTTCTTATCGGCAAGGTTCTCAGCCATGGCCGCGTTCACCAGGCGATTCGGCAGCGTGAGGCCGCTCGCCAGCGTAATAGGCTTTTCAATATGTTCCGTCATTGTGTCGTTGTGTTATACGTGATCCCGTTGTACCAGACTATAGTTTCTTGACAACCAGATGAAATTGCCCCTTTCGGCCACAAGTCTTTTATAGGGACTCAATGTGTAAGAGGTTTCGGTTTTCGGATACCATTATTAAGCGAAGTTTTTTCACCTACCAAGGTCCGTGCAGCCTCGGTCCGCTGGAGAGAAACATACCACGGCGTCGAATTACGCCGATTTGGGTGCTAGAATCAACTGGAATTTGTAACTAGCTGATCGACAGGGTGTCTGATACTGCAAAGCACTACGGAAAGTGTCCGAACTTGATGAATCGTTCAGCAATCAATGGCGTGGCATTTTGCCTGTCTGCTTTGAATGTTGATTCATCAGCAGTGCCCCGTGGTATTCCGCGGACTTGGATACTATGCACAGTCTCAGCAGCAAAGTGAAAATACAAGAAAGAGGTTGTTTCTCAAATCGTAATTGACACTCGATTGCTGTAGGATGTGATTAAACTCAATGGCCGTTGCCCAAATGGATCAACCCGTAGAATCGCATTCTATTTCGATGTGCTTCTCTGAAAGGAATGTTTCCGATCTCCAACATTTCAAAGCTCGGCGAGCTCGGAAACCTTCCTGAACGCACGGGATTTGCATTACTCCGCCGAGTCCGCCACTTGAACGCGTACCTATGGCTAAGCCTTGGCTGGCAATCAATTGTTCTCTCATTTTGCTGCTACTATACGCAGTCTCACCTTGAGCATTGACAGCCAGAATTCCCAAGTGCATAGCTTTGTAAGCCGAAGAAAGCTTGGCGACGAATAAAATGACTAATCGAGGGCCATTTTGCTTCAATCTTTGAGGTTTCCTGGGCCATTGCTAAAAGAGCTTGTCTTCTACTAGCGCCGGAGATAGTCCATTTCACCTTGGATGCCGGTGATGTCGGAGACAACTATTGTCACCAGATGTGTGCAATGTGTTCGTGAAGGAGCACATTGAATGTGACTTGATCCCAAAGTCTCTTCCGTGGTGGCGGAGATCTGTGACAGTCGTCCAAGTTCTATCACGTCTGCATACGAATGCCTCTCCAGCTACGAATTCCTTACGATGTTGGATTGGGTCCTGCGCGAGTGAATTGGATTGAGAAATGAATACCTACCCAATGCCAGCATCGGAAAGTAGACAGACCAGATATGTACTGAGGATAAATCAAGTCTCTCGAACCTCGCAGTGGGATCATGGGCTCAGTAACGAACCTGATACTCACTTCTTTGTCCTTTGTCGTACAGCCGTGCGATCTAGCATGATGTTCCGCAACAGCAGAACACGTCGCCTACAGACAAGATAGAGCGACTTTTGAAGCGTAAACGGGGACACTTGCGGATCAACCACAAGCTTTTCACGAAACTTCACGAGAGAGTCAAGACATTGACAATTTCATCCCTGGAACTCGGCTGCGAGTGCCTCAGAATACCAGCCGAGAGAAGATTGTCAATATCGTTCAACACGAAACACAGCCTGTTCAACATCAATATCGGTCATTTCGTCAATAAACCCCGTCGGCTCTGGTAGGTATGGTGACCCCGAAATCTGTCAATCCTGCACACTATTGCTGCGAATCACTGCGGCTGTCGGGCTTGGTGCTGGACCAAAGTATAATTGAATGGCGGCGGTCCAGACTCACTGAGGACCCCCAACGGTCCCAGGGCTGAGTGAGCTTTGCGGAATACTGTCTACTGCGTACGTATGCTCACTATTGTCCAGCCGGCTCTCGAGTACGAGATTGCTAGAGCAGAGCACGTGGTCAAGATTGCGCCATGAATTCTAAATGATTTCCTGGCCTCTCTGTAACAACTGCCGTTTGTGCCCAGAGGAAAAAGAGAGCTTTGGAGAGTTCCAGAAGGACGCAGCCTGAAACTCAATTGATTGCTTGGGACGAGAAAAGAGTTGCGTTGGTGTTGGGGGAGGCGCATTCCCGCACCCGACCGCCCGCATCGGCATATCCTAGACTTTTGCCAGTCTCTTTTTCGGGTTTTTTTCTTTCCTTTTTTTTTTCCCCTGCAGAAAACGGTCCACATTTGACAGACACCATTTGCTCACCTGCTCTTGCATCTGCCGGGGAACACGTGGGTTGGGCGTGGTTTTCAAGCCTTGATTTGGGAAATGCTGTGCAGATCAACGAGCAATTGGGCCGAATGTGTACATAGTAGGGCGAGGGATTAACCAAGATCACCGTCCTGAGTCCTGCAAATATTGATGACATCGGGCACTAGCCTCAACTGTGTCGCGGGGTTGGTCGATCTGGCGGCTTCTTCCATGACAATTTTTGTTATGGTTTTTCTCTTCTCTCTATCTCTTCTATCTTGACCGTCTATTTGCAATTTTCGGTGCCTGGTGCCTTGCTTGCCTTGTGGTTAAAATTACGGAAGCAGACATGCGCCTCGTCAATCAATTGACTTGTTTGGATATGCAGAGTGGCTTATACAATTGATAGCACGAGACTAGGATTCAGATTGGCAGCGATTGGCAATTGCCAATGGGGTGAATTATTCGTTAGTTGCCCAGTAGACTTCTTGCTCGGTGCCGTCATGGCCCAAAATGTTTTTCTTTACTATCGCCAAGAGTGGACTCTGCAGTGGAGGCCGTCTGATCAATTCTGTTCCTTCTGGAGAAGACCCCAGTTACACCTGAATTGGTAACTGGGGTTGCGGTCTCAGGAGCCACATTTTCCCTCCGGCAGCTGATATGCCAATCAACAACTGATACGATTTATTCACACGATTACATGGTTGCAGTGTGCGGCTGAGGCCCGAGGGGAGGGGTTGTTGCTCCAGGGATTGGATAGGTGACTTCGTATCAGGAAAGGGGTATTTGAATTTCGCGAAAGTTGCCGTAGGCAAGTAAGAGATGGGGGAGTCCACCCCGTTCCTTGAGAAATTTGGTCAATGGACGCCGCGCCGTAAGGACGAACTTGCACCATCACCAGCACTAATCGTGCTGCTACTCTACTCCTACTCTTAATGGGATGGGGATCGGGTAAGTATTCCGGCTGCTGGCTGTAGGTATTACACCCCGATTTGCGGCTTGCGAGGCGCCGCAAAACTGCAAGACGGCCTCAACTGTCGCCATGCTAGTGTATCTTAGCAAGAAAGACGGCGGCCGGAGGGAGCAACATTTACGGAAAGTGGGTGACCTATGTCATATGCAAGGGCCCAGTTCCCCATCAAGGTTAAGAATTTCAACAATGTCAACGCGTAATCGTGCAAAGAACGGCGCCTGGGCAGTCACTAACGGCCCAGCCGGTCCACGTCTTTAGCGTATCATCATGCGATCTTGCCGCCCTAGAGGAGGGCTTTTTTTTTTCCTTACTTGTGGGGGTTCATGGCGTGACAGTCGGAACAGTCAGACCTGAGTAAACAAATGGAACTCGCTGCAAGGGCATTGGCAGGAGGCGATCGAACTGATTTGTTGCGCAAAGAATACCAAGGAGGGTCTAGGCGAGTGATTAGATATTGCGCATGCATCGGACATGTAACTGTGCTGTGCACACAGGACATACTACCCTAGGTTACCGAGGATCGGTTGCAGCGCTCGGTTCTTTTCCTCCCCGAATATGCATCTCGCGCGTTGCATTGCAGGTGGGGGATTTGGGACGAGCTCTAACCATTGCGCTGGGTGAAGTTTCGCTTGATTCGGAAACTCCTTCTCGATTCATACAAAGTGGCACATTCATCGTAGATGTTCCGTCGTGGTTCTAGCTCAATGGAATAAAGTTGAAGTTGGCATTGGTGAGGCTGAGCCAGAATCATAGGACCGAATTCATATCCGAGCACTATAGTTTTGGGCGCCACGAACCACTTCATGGTGCATCCTTGGCTCTTTGTTTTCTCCTACCGAGGCGGCAATACCACGGGTTGCCGCTGTCGTGACTGACAAATTTTCATGTGTCAATGGGCATTCCCAGTCTCCATTAGCAAAAAGCCCCTGCTTTTACAACTTCAGCCTTGCCCACAATCCTTGTGTGTGTGAGAAGACCCTTTTATTGTCTTTTCGTCCGGGGTTTCCGATAAGATTGTCCCTTGCGTTACCTCATCCAGGATTCCAGGAAAGTCGTCGCCCTTCATTTATGCGAGGCGAGCAAGCCTGGGTTTGAAAGGCCCAACAACAGTTTTGCAAACCTCCTTTTCATAGACTTGTTGATGATAGTTGCAGAGATTTGGTAGACAAGAAAATCATTCGATTAAGCATCTCGCATCGCATCAGATTGCTCGATTCAGATCCTCTCCACGCGCCATATAATTCCGAATCGTGCGAGCCGAAGTGTGCAGTTGCCGTTGGATCTGGTCTTCATCTTGTTTCAATGGCTTCTGTGCTGGTTGGGCACTTGCAGTTAGTGGCCATGACCTAGAATATCTCTAGGGAAAGCCCCGAATGCGCCCGTCACGTCCCGGATGGCCGCGGTAGGCTACAGGATGTTAGTGGAAAACCTAACGGATATGCCAACCAAAGTCAGTGCACTTAATACACATGTGGCGTTGAAACTAGATTATATCTTGAAGCTCTAACGATCCTGAAGCGCTCATGACACAAGGAGACCATGGCAATAATCCGATGAATTAAAATGCTGCAATATTGGACGGCGTGGACGACAGACGGGTATACTCGCGCTGCCTGCCGGTCCAGGCACGCGGGCTTTTCTGGCTTGGCCGGGGTGGCTGACTCGCACCACTGCGGTATACCACAGTAGCTCGCTTAGAGTTCACGGCTATCCTACACATTTTTATCTCAGTGGGGGTGCAATTGGGGAGTCCCTTGCATAACGAGCGAGCTTGGCTAGCCAGCCTACCACTCACACAGACAGATCGGGAAGCTGCAGATATCCACCCACATTGATGCTGTCGTGATTCGACTTGACATGTCTAGAACCCCTGGCTGGTCTCATTACATAGCTCCGCTTCGTCTCCCGGATCTGCATCCAACATGGACGGTTCTCTCTTGACCCTGGACCACGTCACCTTACTGGGCCACGGGGATCAGCACTGCGCACTCTTTATATCTATGTACACGGCGCTCCCAGGCACGCAAGTTTAAGGTTGTTTCTCCTCTTCTCCCTTCTGGGGTCCAGCTTGCAGCTAGAGCTCATACACTCATTCCTATGCACAAACACACTTGAGATACTCACCTCTGGGCCTCACCTTCCCACCCGAAGCAGCCATGTCGGCCCTCGAGGCGGAATTATGGGCGTGGTACGCCGTCACAGCCCTCGTGGTAGCGGCCCGAATGTGAGTGAAAACATCTCCACCACGGATCGAAACATGTTGTTCGAGGCTCACACAAACTCCACTCAGTATATCCCGACGGATGCTCCACGGTTCCTTCTTCAAGTTACAAATCGACGACTTTATTATGATTCTGTCCTTTGTACGGTGGTCCGGCCTTGAAGAAGATGGAAACAAAACAAATAAGCTAATCGATTCACCAGATCTCCCTCACTGTCGTCACTGTCGGTGTTAGGATTTTGACTTATACCCCAACCAACTTGATCAAGGATGTGAGCAAGGTCGACCTTACCGAGGAGAATATTGCACTCAGAGTGTATGGCTCGAAGATCGTTATAGTCGTGGAGCAAATGCAGATATTCCTAATCTGGAGTGTCAAAGTGTGCTTGCTCATCATGTACAGCCGCTTGACGTAAGAGGACCGCCTTCCAGAACATCTAGAGTATCGTCCAAGCTGACACCGAGGAATAGGACGAGTTTAAAGCAACACTTGTTCGTCAAGATCACGGCGGGGTATACGGCCCTGAGTTTCGTAGTGATGGAGATCCTCTTCTTCGCTGCGTGGTGCCGACCATTCTGGCATTATTGGCAGGTGCCTACAGATAATAGTGAGTTGACTTGCCAGAGGGACGAAGGCGGCATGAAACTGACCTGTCGGAACCTAGTCAACTGTTCAATGGAGAGAGACCATCTCATTACCAATACAGTATTCAACATTTCTTCTGATCTCATGATCCTGGCACTGCCGATGCCTGTTTTCCTAAAAGCCCAATTACCACCAAAGCGAAAAGCCATCCTAGTCGGCGTCTTCCTTCTAGGACTATTCACGGTAAGCTTTGTCCTGGCTCATGGACCGAACATCTCTAACTCGTCTTGACTAGATCCTGTCCGCACTCCTTAGCAAAGCATACAGTTTCGGAGATCCATTCGGCACAGACTGGATCGTATGGTATATTCGCGAAGCCAATACGGCAATCATCGTGGCAAACCTGCCGTTTACGTGGACCCTTCTCCAGCGCATGTTCAAGCTCAGATCGTTCCACGCAAAATCAACGGCAGAGACGCCCGCAATCACCTCGAGATTCCGATCCGCATACGGAAATCTGGCCAGTATGGCAAGCCGACCACGGACACAAAAGGGAATGGGGGATTTGGACCTCAGTGCCACGGAGAGTCAGGAGGGAATCAACAGCATACCACTCAAGATCTACCAGCAAAACGAGGTCCACGTCACGACGGAGGAGTTGAACACAAAGAGTGGGCAGAGCACACCTCCAGAAGGTCTGCCTCCTGCAACTCATGTCAACCATGTGAATTTCAACATTGGTGCAAACCAGGAACGTCTCTCGGACGACAAGTCATCGACGGGAGAGGTAGACATGGGTACTGTAACAACTGTGGGCCGTGGAATATAGAGGTTTTATCCCAAATGCCGGCTAGTTTAACATATAATGAGATCACATGCACCCCAACCGACCCCGACTCTCGAGATGGGTTGCGTCTTGTCGGCTTCAAGCGATTGACTCTGTTATGTCTTCCAAAAGTGCTATTCTGTAAACGACAGGCAAGATGTCAGGTAAGTTGCAAGGATCAGGACAAATGCTAATTTGCGTATAGAAGAGACTATTCGCCATAAGTCGACTTGATTTGCTTACATTATCCCTGCTTCCATCCTTCCTCTACTCTACCTGAGACGAGTACTGTCAGCATAATGGCCAGTGTGTGAGCCCATACAACTGCGCCGTCGGCGCGCACCATGGCGCTATGCTAAACTCCGGCAAACCCCGCAGCGAGCTAAATGTCAACCCCATATACGAAACTCGGCATCATCACTTCAACTTTCATCTCATACCTCAGTGAGCTCAACAGCTTGAGGTCCCCCGTTGAAATCTCACCATTCAGAGAGTCCGAATACACATCATCCAACATGACTCCTCACTCCTCGTCACGCATCATCACCAGAAAACGCGAAAGGTTGGCATGCAAGGAATGTCGGCGCCGGAAGCTAAAGTGCGATCGGACAAGCCCGTCATGTAGTAGCTGTACCAGGAGAGGCGACGGGGAGTCCTGCACCTATCAGCGGCTGGCACAGACTCCCGAAGACAGGCAAGAGCAGCGTGCCGCAACACAAGCACGGCTGGAGCATTTAGAACAGCTTGTTCATCAGCTCGCCAGCCAACCCAGCACTGCTTCAGGCACTTCCTTGACGCCTCCACTCCAGGCCGATAGCGATACCTTTGAATCTGAGATATCAAGTGGGACGGTTGTGAATGGAGAGAGTCTCACCTACAATGGGGCCACACACTGGTCCGCTATGCTTGAAGACATCAACGAGCTGCGACTCGTTTTGCCCATCGATGACGCAGCTGCCCTTGACGACCATCCAGACGTATTACCCGAGGATAAAGGCGTGGAACTTCTCTTTGGAGGCGGCGTGTGCTTACCTCTTGATGTTGTCATTGCCACTTACCTGCCTCCGCGACAGGAGGTCGACCGCATCATATCAGCCTACTTTCGCGCCGAGGCCATTGCCGCTCCCTTTATTCACGGGCCTCAGTTTCGCAGATTTTATCAGGAGTTCTGGAAGGATCAGACATCGTCGTCACCACTATGGTTATCAATATTATTCTCAATTCTTCACATCTCCTCTCACACGCTTCGACGCAACATAGACCCAGTTGCAACTAATCAATTCTCGGTCGCAGCAGCGCATTGCTTGACCAGTGGGCACTACTTTCGTCCCAAACGATTTGCTGTGGAGGCTTTAACCATCTTTACTCAAGCCCAGTGCCTTACCAGCAAAGAGTTGCCACCTGACATTGGCGCCCTCATTGGGCTTACCGTCCGTGCTGCCACAAACATGGGCTACCACAGGGAAATCGAAGGCCCACGAATCTCGCCTTTTGAGAGAGAAATGAGGAGGCGGACTTGGTCCTTTTGTATGCAGCTCGACGTCTTGATTGCATTTCATCTGGGCCTCCCTACAAACATCCAATTCCCAACCTGGAACACGCACCCGCCAACAATCCTCCCAGATTCAGCATTCGATGAGGACACTGTACTGTTGCCACCATCCCGCCCTGAGTCAGAGCTTAATCATAGGCTGTTTTACCTAGCAAAGCATCGATTCATGGTATTTCTGGAGAGAATCTTGCGACACACCTTATCTGCGCAACCCGATCCCAGTGAGGTCGACAGTCTAGATGCCGAGGTCCGCGCTGTATTCGAAAACTTGCCCGAATACATGAAACCACGGTCTGTGGCTGATTCCGTGATTGACTCGGCCAGTCTCATGGTCACTCGACTGTGTGTTTCCTTCATTTATTGCAAGTGTCTCTGTGTGCTACATCGTCCATATGTAACACAAGGACGACCAGAAAGTATCGTCATCTGCCACGATGTTTCTTTGCGTCTCGTCAGGGAATACGTTGATGCGTACGCCGAATTCGCACCCGGAGGGCAGGCGGAGACGGAAAGCTGGTTCACCAGCGCCCTGAGCTGGCATGACTTTCTCTTTGGCAACATGGCCTTGTGCTTGGTGATTTGTGCCATGAGCAGCAATCCAGCCAGTCCCGTGATTGACCTGAGTTTGACGTTGGAAACATTGGAGAAATCTCGCAGGTTGTGTGCAGATGAAGTGCCAACGCGACACAAGGACACTAGGAAGGTGCTGGCTCTCATCACTGCTGTTATCCGCAAGTTCAGTGTGGTGGATCTAGCGACTCAAGACTCTTTTAGTATGGATACCATTGGAATGATTCCTGAAACGTCGAAAGACCTGTTGCTGGATTTCCCAATGGATACCACCTGGGACAACATGTGGGATACCATGGGGCCTGTAACTGGCCTTGCGCAGGATCCATCTTGGCAGTATTTCAGTCAGTTCTTGGACGCTTCTGTCCCAGCCTGATGACAATACTTTACTAGATTAGAAGCTTCTACAACGTTACGCCTTTCCACCGTTCGCGGCAGCTAATCGGTCTATGTTTCCGATTAGCGTGGATACTTGATGATTTCATAATAGGGTTCTTCATTCTTCATAACGATGAGGATGTGTAATTTGAGATCTCCAGGCTATTCGTCTCGAGGTCTTCCTGAAGTTGTTCTATTTATATTGAACCGCCGGCTATCATGCCTAGCTGGCGGAGTGAGAGAGACCCGCAGGCAGTAAGAGCCTGGGCCAGCAGTTATACGGACATCTCAGCGTCACTCATGCAGAAAATGGTCACGTGAAACTTTCCACACTCCGTCCAATTCAAGACTTGATAATAAATCACTGACGGCAACCAAAATTTAAAAAACGGTCGCAGGATATTTTTAGCTCAGAGGTGGGGCCACTTCGTCAATATTCACTTTTACACCGGTGCCACCCGCGAGTCTCTTAACTAGCCACAACCTATGCTCCATTCTCATTACAGACCTCATCATGCTCTTTACCATCCCGAACCGGCAGCAGCCATATGACACAGGTAGATAGAGCTATCATGGCAGCAGCGCAAATGAATGGCAGTCCGATCAAGTCTCCACCCAGCTCGAAACCACGACGCAGCGATGAAAAGAGCGCTGGTGCTCCTGCCATCAAACCAAGCATTTCGAGTATGCCGAGCAGCGAGTTCATAGTTCCGAGATAACGATGCTCAACCATATTGCTCAAGAGACTGCGAAGGACCGCGGTCATGCCACCATGAATGGCAAACGTGGTGAGACCTATGGGGCTATCAGTCAAGAACTTCAAATCATCTCTCGATTAGGAAAGGTTCATACCCGAGATCAAAATCTCTGGTGTTGATGCCAGTGCGATCAACAGAGCTCCAAGGACACCCGCGAGACCAGTCAGGCGAGCGACCCACACGTCTCTCCGAATGACGGATACTTTGAATCTCGTGGTCAGTAGTTGGGTCAAGGCGGGAAGAATCAATATCAGCACTACAAGGCTGACAGCACTCCGTATCGTCAGGAGGAATGAAGCCTGTAAAGAGGTTAGTTGCGCATGTCGGTACGGTATGCAAAGTTGGGATTGACATACTTTACTCCAGCTCCAGTTGTATCGCTTGGTTGCGTACTGTAATAGCATGATCTGCACAACTTTGCTTACTGCGACCAACACGTAGCAGAACATGAAAATGATGACCAGCCCATGGCCACTCAGGAATGAGCGAATCTCTCTCCCACCTTCGCGCACTTGGCGGATCGATCCCTGTAGAATGGAATCATCCGAGGTCGACGTTCTTGCTGCCGCGTCATTTGCGTCGTCTATGTCTTCATCCAGTGCTGCCTTGCTAAGGTGCAGGGTATCTGGAAGGAGAAAAGTGGTCGCAGTAGCTAGCACGTAAAAGACGGAGGCCAATGCAATCAGTCCCCAGACACTTTTCAGCAGGACCAGACCTGCAAGCGGTCCAGAAGCCACTTCTGACAGGATGAATAGAGCAGCAAGTTGGAAGAAGATTGGCGCCCTGGTTTGATTATTAGCGGTAATTCTTATGTTCTCAACTCGAGCAGTCAATCAGACCTTGCGCTGACAGAGGTTATGTCTGCTATCGTAGTATACAACATTGCTGTGAGCACTGCAGGCCCACCACCCAAGAACATGAACATGGGTGACACTAGGACCAACTTGACTGGGAAGAAATCAAAATAGACTGTCGGGTATGGTTAATAGAGAGGTCTAGCGAGCACAAGTCAATAGAGATGACAACACTTACGAACCATGAGCTGGAATGCAAGCCCAAGTGTAATTCCGCTGAATGCCAGCGATAGGACTCGATGTCGGCCCCATTTATTTGATATAATTCCATAGGGAATAGTGGCGACCAAACCTGGCAGAGTTAAAGGTCAGCAGCACGTATGATATTTGCAACTTGCAGATGTCTTGGCTACATGATGACCAAAATGATCATTAACCCCAACATGAGCCGTCTGTTGCTTTCCCATTCGACGGTGGTGGACCTGATCGCTGGAGGAACAATAACCTACTGGGGACACAATCCAACGTGGTCCTCCACCCTTGGAGGTCTGCAAGTTCACCCTGCACGTCGGGTGCCTTGCAGTCGCGATCAAGCGGGTCGATGTTGGAGTATATTTTGTCGCATATCTTTTGCTCCAGGGCGGCCGTTTGCGCGGGTATGAATAGACCGGCACCAAACTCTAGGAAAAAGAACATGGCAAAGGTCACTATAATGACCCGGCGACGATAAGCATCTGCCCCGGACCGCTCGTTGCCCTCGTCAAGCAGAGGACTGGCCTCGGTTGTTTCCGCCCCGCCATATGGCTCGCGGTGGTTGCTATCATCGTGATTCATACCAGCAGGTCTAGACAACAGGGGCGGAAGGAAGGGATCTCGCTGCGGATAGGTATGGGCGATACTTGCATGGTTATTGCGAAAATGAGCGATATAACATTGTGCCCATTTTAAGTCGACGAGTTTGGCATTTGCAAAACAGCTGCTAACGATGAGCGTGTGGGGGCGGCCTACGACGCCTAAGGGATTCAGACAGAAATAGGCGGGCCCGGTAATGCGAGATGATACGTGATACGCAGCGCTCAGTGCACCCATAGTCAGGACCCCTGCGTCTGTATCTTAGCGTACCATCGCTTTTCACGTAGCGTTTGGCAATGTCGCCCAATCAGATAGAGTGTATTTCCTATAGAAGTATCTTATTTGGCAGTGCATCGTGGACAGAATTCGTGGTGTTCAATACAATGCAGTAGTCTTTCGACAGACTGGTGACGATACTGCATATATTGATACCTGCGACAGCGAAACCTTTGACGAAAGTGCATGCAGCAGCAACCTTTGCGAACGCCGACAACTCTATCTGTTATCACCTAGGTTAGGTCCTTGGAGAGACGGGGTTGATCACGGGTCGACTTTTCAGGGGGAAAAAAAATTGTAACTTTCAAGACATGAGTATGAGGCAATTCCTATCTAGGTATTTATAAAGCCCCAAATGAAGTTGACCTTAATATCGATGCAAGTATAGTCCACGACAAACTCTGCATTTAGGTATATTGAGGGGTGGAGAGGTGGATAGATGGCAGCCCTTTTCCTGAGTCTCGACACAAGTATACAATGATACAGATGGAATAGTACGCATATACTCAACTGATGTCTATTTCAATGCATTCTTCATCATTGCCTTTGCCGGACTGGTCAACATATAAGTAACTCATTCTTCGCTCGTTGTTCGTAAATAACGAGTACTAGATTCTTGATGACCATTGAACCGACATATTTGTAACAATACAAATCGCGCCAACGTGTTCCATATTTGATTTTTTGAGCCGACTTTCAATGATGCCGTGAGTGAGATATGTATTTACTTTTGATAAGTTTCCATATGTGAAAGGAGGTGTTCTCCCATGAAACCTTGTATTGCCCATGAGTACCGAAGAATTATGAAGTCGGGACCGGGCCCGGCCCGTATTCACGTGTTTGCTACACGGTGCGACTAATACCCAGTGGATGCAAGTCCGCGGCGTAGGATACCTAATAATTTTGAGCAGCAGCTACCTGCACATGAAAGGAATAGGATGGACGCACTGCATCATGTCTCCAATGGTGTTGACACCACGTAGGGAAGGTTTGTAACGCTGATTGGGCGGATAGCAGCAGCATGCATTGCTGTTCAAGCAAGATATCTCAATATGGAGAACTTTGGCTGGGGTTGTTGTGGGACCCCGGCAGGTCGGAACCTGTCCCAAGTTCAATATATGTTCCTATCTTGGTACCCAAGCCGCACGCATCTGAGATTCACCTGTTTGTTTCCCATACCAGTGCTTTACGATAATTACTCCCGACACGTGATGGACTCGCCTCGAGTTCAATTCAGCATGATGGACATCGCAACTTTAGAAGGACTTCTTAGAGCATCATCTACGATGGCCATAATCTGGATCGCGTTTCACTTGCTAAAGATGATCTACAACATCTCTCCAATTCATCCGCTGTACCACATCCCTGGCCCAAAGCTGGCAGCAGTTTCCTACCTCGAAGAGCTCTACCACGATGTCATTCTCCATGGAAGATATACGCATGAAATCCGCAAGATGCACAAACGCTACGGTAAAACGTGAACTCGCCATTGCTGACATTCAGTAATGGATTTGCTAGTAATGATCTGACTTATGGTAACAGGCCCAATTGTCCGAATCAATCCCAACGAAGTCCACTGTAATGACCCAAGCTTTGTTGATGAGATCTACGCCGTAGGGGGGCGGAAGCGGGATAAACCGATTCACCAAGTGAACATGACTGTGTCGGTCACATCCCAAAGTCCTCGGGCAAAACGAAAGTTAACAAGGGGCAGCATCCGTAACTCTGGGTTTGGAACCGTAGATCACGACCTTCATCGCGCAAGACGGTCGTCGGTCGCCAAGTTCTTCTCAAGGGGCATGATTGCGCGCTTGGAAGGAGACATTGCCGCCATGACGCAGAAAATGTGCGACAAGATCCTCGCGCAGGGAGCTGCGCCGTTTGATGTCGCCGTGGCTTGCAGTAACCTCACGACCGACGTGATTTCGGGGTACTGTTTCGGCGAGACCTTTGGTCTACTTGATCGGCCGGGGTGGAAGCCAAACTTTCGTGACCCAACCATGTCCACGTTGAGATACATGTTCATGTTCAGATTCTGGCCTTTTCTCAAAGGACCCACCAAGATTGGCGTATGGTGAGTGTCTGGTCGAGCGGTTTCGTGTACGTGGCTTATTGATACATAGGTTCGTCGACATGTTACCCGATGAAACCGCTCTATTGGTGCGAACAATGCAAATTGACATTCCCGCCAAGGTGAAGAAGGCGATTGACGACTGGAATGCTGGCATCGTGTACGAGAAACCGACTATAGTCGGCGCGATAATGGATTCCGATCTAAGCGCAGAGGAGAAGAGACCCGAGAGGGTGGCTGATGATGCCTTGGCTGTCGTGGGCGCGGGCACGGAAACAACAGCTTGGGCACTGGCAGTCATCACCTACCATCTTAAAACGATGCCTGAAATGCTAGAGCGGCTGAACAATGAGCTCCAAGAAGTAGTACACGATCCGAGGCGTAAGTCATACTTCAAATGGGCCACCCTGATATCTCTTCGGGAGAAGAGGGTTTTGCTGGATGGGCCACACGCTAAAAATACTCGTTCTGGGCAGAACTACCCTCATGGACAGTGTTGGAGAGACTCCCTTACCTATCTGCTGTCATTCAGGAAGGCCTTAGACTTTCACTGGGTGTATCAGGGCGGACGGCTCGAATACCAACAGAGGAGTCTCTCAGTTATCGTGGTAAATGGCAAGGGAAGGAGGTTCATCATGTACTGCCCAAAGGATACGCCATTGGCATGACGTCGGCCATCACCCACTACGACGAGGCCGTCTTCGAGGACCCCATGAAGTTCGATCCGGAACGTTGGCTCCGCCCGGAGCGGAGAAAGGTACTTGACTCTGGTATGCTCATGTTTTCCAAAGGCAGCAGAGCTTGTTTGGGAATGAAGTATGTCTTTCCTGTCCACTTGCTCAATTGCTACATCCAGCACTGTCTGACCGTTGCCAGCCTTGCCTTGTGTGAGCTACATCTTGCATTGGTTGCATTGACGCTTAGAGTCTTCCCGCATATACGCTTGTATCAAACAACGGAAGAAGACCTTCGTTACGATTACGACATGTTGATACCTATGCCCAAGGTGGGAACAAATGGCGTTCGGGCGATACTTGCCACCGAGTGAAATCCTTGTGAGAGATCAAGGGACCATTTCATAGACACTAATTACATCATTGACAATCGTTGTGGGTTTGACAATCTGCACTTGGAAGCACATTTATCATGATCAGGTCTCAAAAGTCCCACTACCTCAATAACACATCAAATAGGTATTCATCGCTAAAACTGGTTATAAATTTTACGTCAATCAAATATGCATGGCTTCTGTCCGCAGCCTGGTATTATTCCAACCCCCTAATCTAAATGCAAAAAGTTTTTGTGCTCCTAGCCAATCCCATGAGATGGTACATGTTTATGATTGGAAGATGCAGTCTTTTGGGACGCTCCGGCGGCAGTAGTGTCATTTCTAAGCTCATAATCAGAGCCTATCCCCTGGTGCGGGTGTGTACAGTTCGTAATGCTGTTGGGTCTGAGGATGCCCCTGGGCGGGAGAGTACATTTCGTAATGTGGCGTATTCGGCGTCTCGGCCATGCTGCTGTAAAGTTCGGACCGGTTCTCCGTCATGTTTGACGGGGCGTACGACCCATCGGTGACGCCGCCGCCACCGTAGACTGGTAGCTTTGCCTTTCCTGCCGCAATGGCCGCGTCGTTGTTGTATCCATTGTATCCACTGGCGGGCATCTCGGAGGGCTGGCCGCCTCCGCCGGCCGCGGCCTTGGTCTGACGCGCCTTGCGGCGTCGGTAGAAGAATAAAAATGCCGCAATAAGTCCCAATATGACGGCGACGGGAATAGCGACACCAATGCCAATCTTGGCACCTGTCGATAAGCCGCTCGAGGCGCTCGATGACGAAGACGGGGTGGATGTACCAGTGGCATCGGGATCACTTGTCGTAGTGGCGGTAGAAGACACTGATATGGTGCCGGTCGTTGCGGTAGAGCCACCTGAAGTGGTTGTGGCGTCGGAACTCGACCCCGAAATGTTGAAGTAATGCGATGTAGCCTGGACTGGGGAGCTGCCTTCCTTGTAGGTGGCCAACATGAAGACATTTGACTTGCTCAGTTTAATACTATCATCAAGCGTTACTCGCCATGAATAGTCGGTGCGATTTATCACGCTTTCTGTAGAGCCATGTTAGTCAATCGGATATGGTCGCACTGAGGGGAGGAGCAGACGAACGAAGAATGTACTGATAGGTATTGGTTGCATTGCCGTCCACCGTTTCGGCTTGGTACAGCCTAATCGAAAATGCCGTATCCGTAGGTGCGTCCCAAATCAAGTTGACAATTGTGTTTTCCACAAATACCGAGTTCTCGCTGAAATCACCCCAAGTTGCCATATCTGGGGGATTGGACCACCCCCATTTCGACATGATGTTTCTTTTTACTGCGACGGCTGAGCCCGTCTCGTCTACTGCCTTGATCCTTGGAGAAATGGAGGAGATCGGGGAACACGAATATTATATGAGGGAGAAAGTGATGATCTCGCGCTGACTGTGGATTGATCACGTATAATACAGAATAAGGATGATCTACTGATGCTTCGGTACAGCTGCGGGAAAAGAGGAAGGGAAAAAAAAAATAACGAAGAAGGATAAGAATAGAACAGCAAGCAACCTTGTTTAGCATTAAAGAAACGGAGGTCATGGATGTGAGACTGAGGATTAGCTTACCGACGAGACTATGGAAACCCGCCTTGAGGTGCCCAGCTTGTCTGTAATTGGATCGTCATGTCTCCAGTATCTTGAAGGATTCAAGACCATGCCGCAATAAGATCCGCCGCCACACTAAGTCGAGCTGTGTCGAGCACTAGCAACAAGTTCGCTTAAGATAGTGTAAAGGATAGGCCTGGTAGGGCAAGCGGCACAGCAGAAAATAGTATAGATTTTCAGCGGAGCCCAAGGCTCCAGAGTAAAGGTAGTGCTATTTTGCCAGCGTGCCAGACTCCATTTGTGTGAAAAGTTGAGCCATGGTTGCGAAAAAGAACCTGATCCACACTCCGAGATCAGTATGTGCCGATTGTTGTAATCACCTCATGGCACCATGGGACCAGAACGCCAAGATGAGCGAAGGTCGGAAGAGCAGAAGCCCGAGAAGCTCACAGAGTATCGCCAGTTCAAGTCCTCTCGAGCTCCCGTGATGAGTGGTGATGCCATGGACGAGTTGCTGCTCTTGAGGTCGGGTGACGGATCTCACAAGTTACTATTCATCTGAACTCTGGACGCACAAAACGTCATAGGGTATGGTTAGAGTGATGAGATCAAACACTTGACGAAGCAGCATTTTGTTGGCTTAGACGTCTGTACGATATACAAGGCAGACACTTGGCCATCTTCTAGCAGCACAGCCTCTTCTCTTTGCTGTTCTTTCTTTCGAGTCTCGACTTTTCGTTGCATCTTCCAAGCCTGTCGGCGAAAACCCGGCCTGCCCACCTGGGCAGCAAGATGCAACCCAGCAACCCGACAACCAGGAAAGCCAGGCATTGCTGGGCAGTGGAATGGCTGTGATACGGAATAATGACTGCGCAGCTGCAGGGATTCAGTGAAGAATGTGGTGCCTGGCAGGCCAAAAGGTCCATTGCAGGCAGCGGGAGGGGAATACCTAAATCAATGGGGGCCCATGTAAAATGCATCTCATCTGAAAGAGGGGTGATTGGAACTTTTTTTTTTCCTTTCCTTTCTCGTTCACATGCTTTGTTTCCCTTCAACTTTGTTCCCAATTTGGAGGGGTAAGTTCAAGTACGCGCAACTCCAACGCATTTCGGCCTCTGACAGAGCAAAGAGACTCTTGACAATTGCTTTCCCTATCTTCATCCCCATGATGCGTCCTGTTGATTTATTACTTATTTGAACCCGTGAGACCGCTAAGTAATAAGGGGTAGCTGATGGATCTTTGGTGTCTCCACCCAGGCCGATCAGTCCGTTGTGCTGAACAAGCTTAACCTGTAGACTTTTTGAAGATAAATGGAGATTAGGAAGTAGGGTGCTTCTTGATTGGACCAAACCAGCATCACCGACAAGACTCTAAAGTCAATCGTTATTTTGACTGGACCAATACGAGTGCTGACATAAGTGGATCA
Source organism: Pestalotiopsis fici W106-1 (assembly GCF_000516985.1). Taxonomy (NCBI): domain Eukaryota; kingdom Fungi; phylum Ascomycota; class Sordariomycetes; order Amphisphaeriales; family Sporocadaceae; genus Pestalotiopsis; species Pestalotiopsis fici. The sequence goes on from NW_006917103.1 coordinate 323,482, forward strand.
TACTTGTCGTTTTACCCAAAACGGAGAGAGCTTTTTATTCTCCCCTAGTCAGTTTTCTTTGTCGTCTGATGAGTAGCCACACGGAGTTTGTGGCAACCCAAATCGACTTGCCCTGTTCTATTCGGTTGCATCTGTTGGTTGCCTTCAAGGTTACATTCCACCCCAATCCCAACCTGCCTTCTCTCTCTATCGCTCGCTCAGCTCACCCCACGCCCTAGTTTCAGTGGTTCTTATTACTCTAAGTTCACAACGTGCTGCTCCGATGCTGACGAGAAGGATCATCCTCTGTACTTTTGTGGTCGCACGTTGGGTTTGATTATTTTGTACAACAATTCTTCTATTTCCAACTTGATCTAAACTTGTTCCATGTCTTCATTGTCCATCTTTTAATCATAGTCATTCCTTTTCTTCTGCCATCACTGGAGACTTCTTCTTCCCTTGCTCGCTTTCCTTCCTCCCTGTCTCCAATGGGACCCACCATATTCCGAAGTCCAACCGCAAGGAACACCTTTGTCTTTTGTGTCTTCCTTGGTTTGATATTTCACTTTCGTCTGTGGAATTTGTATCCTAGCGATGATGTTGTAGAGCCTGTGCATGTGCCCGCGACTGCCGCGTCGCACGGAGATGGAGGATTTGGCGGCAGCGGCAGCGATCCAGTACATCAAGACCACCAGCAGCAACAGCCCTCGCACACGGCCGTGCCGCCGTCGCAACCTCCAGCGTCGTCGGAGCAGCAGCCCGTGCCAGAGCCATTTCCGAAAAAGATATGGTACAAGCTAGGTCCCAAGGGCTTGTCCAACTACGCAAAGACGTGGACGGACTCGTGCATCAACCAGAACCCCGAGTACAGCGCCAAGTTCCTGACCGACGAAACTGCCGACGCTTTTGTCAATGAGCATTTCGTCGGCTACCCGGACGTCCTCGAGGTGTACAATTCTCTGACGGTGCCCATCCTCAAGGCCGACATGGTGCGCTACATGCTCCTGTACGTCGAGGGCGGCGTCTGGTTCGACCTGGACGCGTCCTGCGAGGGTATCCCCATTGATCAATGGGTGCCCGCAGCCCACGCCGCCGATGCCAATCTGGTGGTGGGTTGGGAGTTTGACGGCGGCTACCACTTTGAGTTTGAGCACCAGTTTGTCACGTGGACGGTCATGGCCAAGAAGAACGTTGCGCATCTCCTGGTTGTCATCAAGGACATTGCCGAGTCGCTGCGCCGCATGGCCGAGGCCAACCACGTCGATGTGTCCGATCTGACCATGAGCATGATTGGGGACGTCATTGAGGCTACGGGACCCAAGAGATTCCACAAGAGCGTGGTCAACAATCTTGAAAAGTCAGTGGCCCAGCCCATCAATTGGGAAGACTACCACGAGATTCTCGAACCCAAGATGGCGGGGGATGTTCTGATACTGCCTGGGTATTCGTTGGCAGCGTCCTACAACTCGTATGAGCCAGAGGACCAGGACAAAGTCGGGCCATCGTTGGTGGTGCATCACTATGCCGGTACCTGGAAAAATGAACACGGCGGAGAAACGAAAGAATAGATTAAGATACCCATATTAGAGAGATATAGAAGCCAGTGGCTGTCTGTTTAAGGTTTCATTCAAAAATAGCCCTGGTCACAAATGATGTGATTTCGGTTCATCCCGTGCTGAACTAAGACTGACCCATGCAGCCACAACCGGATATGTGCCTCGAGACTGCACTACGGAGAATGAACCACTGATTGCTTCATGGACCAATGAGACTTTGTCTTGCCATCAAAAAACATTCACCATTTTCCTGATAATCTCTGCAGATATTATTTCACAGAATCAAAAGCTGTGCCGAGCCAATCGCGCATTCATTGATACCAACCGAGATACAGCTTCTTTTTCTTCTTCTCCTCTTTGGGGTCTCTCTGAGAAAAGGTCATCACTTTCATGACTTGATGCTAGGCCATGCTGTTACTGACAGGCACCTCTGACACCGTAGCGAGCACTGCTCCCAGGATCCGGCTCAGACACAAACCCCGGAAGCGGCGATTGCAGTACCACCGGTGTGTGTACATGATAGCAGTCAAACATCTCACCACCTCCCTCGCCAGAGTCAAGCGGTTCACTATACCCTCCCCAAGCCGTGCAGCTTAGATCCTCAGCACAGGCTTGGTGACATCCTAGCTGGGAGAAGATGTCGTCGCGCCAATCGTTGGTAAATTGTGCGGTCGCCGGGGTCAAGTCATCTTCCAGAAAGCGGTCGCACTTGATAAGGAACCCGTCCAAGCACGTATTTTCCGCCTTGGGGCAGAGTTCCTCGCTCTGACCGCCGTCATCGCATCTAAACCTGAGACCATACGAGTTGTACTCTGGGAATGTTGCAAGAGGCTGTTGCTGCGGAAGAGGATCCTGTAAGACTACAGAGCCGAAGACATGACAGCACTCCCCCGTACCGCCGCCTACGCCTGTGCTCGCGTCTGCCAGTACTTGGGTCATTTTCCAACCTATGCACGTGAAATCCGGATTGCATGATTCGTGGCATTCGCGCTCCGAAGTAATAATGGGCAGGGGGGTTACGCAGACATAGTTTGACCACGGTGGATCCACGTCCAAGTCAAGGTCCCTGTCACATCGAATGATGTTGCTGTTCAGACACTGCCCATCCAGTTGTGGGCACAAACTGGTCTCAGATGTTGGAATCGTCGGGAGGTTACTACTAGCCGATGACGATGTCAATATGGGAGTGGATGACTGACTTGTCGTCGTCAATGGTGTTTTCACAGCCGTTGTCAATGTTGATTCCGGAATGGCAAGGTCACAAAAACCTCTGAGCCCAAAGGAGTTGATTTGCAGAGAGCCCAGGAAGGGATCGGTTGAATTCAGCACAATTGTCTCGACATAGTGCGAGCAACCACCGAAAAAGAACTCTGGTTCGTCGGCGTCGGCCCAGGCCAAACACAGCGGATCCTCGACGCACAGTTGATGACATATTTGAGGGTTGGTCACACCTGGTACGTCTACTTGTCTAGAAATGACAGATGGGCGATCCACCGGGTTGAATATCTTGGCGCACCCTATCAAGAAGTTGTCGACGCATTGCGAATCTTTGTCAGGACAAAGTATCTGTGTGGCTGATGGAATAACCCTGGTGCTCGTAGTGCTAGAGTCGGTGATAGTGTTGCTCGATGTAGTTGGTGTAGTCGAAACCGTTGACTTGGAACTCCCATCCGGCAAGTTATAGGACAAATCGGAGGCTGCTGCACTACTAGTACTGATGATAGGATCGTACATATCTTGACCGTAGCTATCATGGGTACCATAGCCGAGATCTTCATCGTCAAATGCCGCAGCATGATATGACCTGTCACTACCCCTTGATGCATCATACTTTGAATCTTTGCTGTGCCCTATGCGACCGCCTTGGGAGTAATGGCCACTGTGAGAACTGCCATGTCGGTCCTCTTCAAAGTCATGTGCATCATAATCATCGTACTCGGGATCGTCCTCGAAGGGGGTTTCGTCGTTGTTGCCAGAGGGATAGCCATGGGCATACCCGCCGCCGTCCCCGGAATAATCATCGTCTTCCAAGTCTGCGCCATCGCCAATGGCATAGCTTTCCACGTCGAGGTCACCCTCCAAGTTGCCATATGAATCAGGAGCAGCTTTCTTGTGATCGAAAGGTTGACTATGAGATCCGGTAATTTCTGGAAAACGAGGAGCCTCGCTGTAGCTATACCTAGCACGGGGCCGGAGTCTAGGCTGGTCTGCCGCTGCCAACACAATAGAAGACAGGAGTGCGCATCGTAGGAGTGTCGGTACGGCTAGGAGCTTCATGATTCTCGAAATCAGTCTCCAAGATTGATAAAGGGTCAGGAAGTTTGAATATGAAAATTGTCATGATGCCGCCCGCGGAGTATTGGGAGTAAGAAATATTTATCAACTCCAGTAAGTCGGGAACGACCATGACAGTCACAATTTCTTCGTGGTTCTGTTTCACTTGGCTCTTGAGGATGCGAGATACCAAAGCCAAGTAGTGTTGACAAATTAAACCTTAATGCGGTGGTCAGGGGAAAGTTTGGTGGCCATTAATGGGTTTCGTCCCGAATGTCTACTTCAGGGTGCATTAGGGTTCATCAAGAAGCGGCATCCCGACCCAGTATAATGAGCGGCTACCGGCAAGCTTGGAGGTGGTAATTTGCCAAGACTTTGGGCATATATTGCAAGACATGATTCGGAAAGCGGCGGCGATTGGAGATACTATCGAAACGGACAGTGATGGAGTATATGAGAGTATCTCTGATTCCGCAGGAAAATGTGCGGCCAATTCCAGAAGTGATCAGGGTTGAAACATATTAGGCGGCAGTCTGGCTGTTTTTATTAGTTTTGGCCCTCCAGCTCACCGTGCCCTGAAGGTGGTTGTAGGCCAGCATGTCCCTTGGTCGTTCCCCAATGTATGTACGAAACCTCTCCAGACGAACTATGATGGCTGGCATATTTTCACCGCGATGGTGGTTGATCCACGGCGTTGGGCCGAGATCAATGTCGAAGTGGATGTACTGAAGGATATGCTTGTCTCGGACAGACATGCCAACGCCCAGTCGAGGGAGGAATTCGCGCCCGTACGGCGTTCCAGGCACATGCCTTGCACTTGGGCTCGGACAGTCATAATCAAGATGCGTTGTATCTCCAAATGACTGAATTTGTGACAGCATTTGCTTCTTCTTTGCTTCGAGCCCTCCAGCTAGGTCCGACCATGGGACTTGCGCATCTCGATCGTGCTTCAATCTGATATCGTTCACGGCGCTTTGCAGGCCGCTCATGACAGCGGCCGACGGGCGATGTTCGTATGTCTGAATTGTTCTCCATTTTGACTCCTTATTCTCGTTCGACCAACAACCTTGCCCCATTTTAAAGACCCTGAGAGCTGTCATATGGTCAGCCCAGTGATGGAGAACATCGCTCCAGTGCAAGGAACCAGCAAATTGTACTCTCTCTGACAGCGGTGCGTCGGCGATAAGCACTGTATTTGTCATCATGCTCTTGAGCGGATAGCCATTTTGGGAACGACTGATTATATCGCCATCTTGGGATACGTATGTCTTCGTCGACTGATCTAGAGGCCCTGCTGTACGAGCCTGCCACAGGATGGGGCACTCATCCAAGTATAACTCTTGCAAACCACCCAGTCCGTTGTCGTGCCCGACCATGGATGCAATCCAGTCAATCTGCCATTCATGGCTGAAGACATAATGGCCCAGCGCTAAGACACGCAAGTTGGGCAGTCCAGAGGCCCTGCCTTTCCCTGGATTGACTGCTCGAAAGTCCATCTTGGGGACCCATCCCCAGTAGTTTTGGAAGAACAGAGACAAGACGGTCAGATTCTCCGCAATCTCTGGGGCGAGCCATGTACTAGGGAGATTATCACAGAAGTCATATTTGTCTGCAAAGTAAACTGGTGTTGCCGTTCCTCTGTTCGATTCTTCTGTGACTAGCAACTTGATCGACTTAAGACTCTTTGAGGTCATGATTTGTTTGAAATGGTCAGAATCTGTCAACCGACGATCATCAAAATCGGCTAGATTCGAGACAGTCAATGTCCGGAGATGGATAGGTTCGAGCGTCTCATCATCGTTGAGCAAGATGCCCTCTGTCGGAAGAGGTGGCAATGTCCCTCGATCATGCCGGTCGAACGAGACATAGTTCTCTTCACGAAGTGGACGGTGCGCCTCGGGCCATACCCTAGCTACACATCTGAAAACAATGTCAAGGACAAGATATCTGAGATCCCAAGTCTCATCGACCGCGAGTCCATTTCGGGTGTCAGGGCCGCAGTATTCGCTGAACCGCAGATTGAGCGTCGACAGGTGGGGGAAGAACCTCACGTATGCCAATGCCCGAAAGAAGTCGCGAGGTAGGCGCACCGTGTTGGTTTTTCCATAGCCATAGGTACAGTCTGGGCCAACCCAGGTATCAATTGTGATCTCACGGACACGTTGCCGCAGAGACTCGGACTTGGCGACGTTGACAAAGCTGTGCACGCCATCCGCTGCTCGTAGTCGAACGCGCTGAAAGGCGTAATAGGTAGCGACCTCTGCAATTCGTCGATTGAGAAGTCTGCACCCGACTAGAGTTTGCTGGGGCAGATATGCAAAAATTTGATGGTAGGCGTCATCCGGCAGCGATTCCATACTTGCAATTATAGTGCGTTCGATCGGCAGCCAGGTATGTACATGTCCAATCAATTTTGGAAGCAATCTCTAGATGTAACTACAATATTGCTGTTCCGTTGCTCGAGAGACGCGCATGAGGTTTGAGCAAGTGTGTGGCAAAGCTGCATTTTCATCAGGGCCGGCGCTTCTTACGATTAGTGGAAGGAAGCCTGAAGCCTGGCAGCGTTCTGCGTATCAGACTGCTGGAGCTTGAGGTCAATTACCTCTGTACAGGGGTCTGGGTTGCCACTAATGAGCAAGTACAGACCTGCGTACCTCCTCATGCTCGCGAATATGGTATCTGATATTCTGCTATTGATGCACGTTTATCGATGTACCCGTCAATTCTTTCACCGTTATTTTCATTTGTCTTTACTAAGGCGACACAGCTGGAACGGTAGGGTTGCTTCTGACATGGCAAAGATCCAGGTGGCCTACATTCAATGGTACAGGCGGTGCTAGTGCCTAAACTCACCAATGCTGTGTACGACCTCCCTATTACTCGGTACCTAGTAGGTGCTAGATACCTACGAGCTTCACTATTCACATCCAGGTGAATGAACGAGATCGAACTGGAAAGCAAAAAAGTACATTAGGTAACCACTTTGAGGAAGGGGAAAAAAGACCTATTTCGCAATAGTCATCCCAAATATTCCAAGCCAAGAGTATCGCGACCATGTCAGTATAAGCCACAACGGCATTTTCTCCATTGAGATCCCAGAGATTTGCATCAATATTACAACATTTTTGGTGGACAGTCGCTCGAGTGAGATTGCATTAAATTGATGCATACCTATCTACACGAGTACAGATATAGCTTTATCGAATTAAATTCCAAGTACTAAAATTAATTACCAACTGTGAGCCCATCGGACTCGGGCGGACCTTTGTAAACTGTGTCCAAGTTAGATAGGTTCCTAAGTAGACTCTCATCGGTGACCACATACCTTTGTGTGCGTGAAGCACATACCAGATAGCACTCAAAGCCATAAAACCGACAAAAACGACAATGGCATAATTCATGCTCGTTTCCGTTACTGGCAGCACCGTGGGCATGGAAAAGAGGATAATCTCGAAGACGATCCATACAATCGCCAGGATATTCGCAGTCCAGCCAATGGCCGCTGGCATCTTCCATCTCGCGCCACTCACCTCTGTGCGTCGATGGAACATTGAAATGGCAATAGGCAGGCCGTAGGAGGCAGCGAGCGCCATGACTCCGACTGATACAAAGGCGAGAAATGCCGACGATGACCCCAAATTAATGAGGCCAAGTACCATCTGAACTACCGTCGTCAGTGCCAGTGCCCAGATTGGCGTACCGTGCTTCTCGTCAACCTTTGCCCACAGGCTGGAAAAAGGGATCGCTTCGTCTCTGGCAAATGCCCACGTGCAGCGCGAAGCCGCCACGGTGATCGATATTGAACAAAATAGCGTTATGATCAGGACAAGGACAGTCAAGCCAAGTCCTCCACCCGGTGTACCCATTACAACAGCGTAGATATAGGGAAGGGCCTGGCCCACTGGCGCGTTCGCAATAATGTCCGAGAGAGCCGGCATGGTAGCACATATAGGGATGATCTGCTCGTCGGATATCTTGTTAGAACGCAAAAAGCCTGGGTGATATCGCATGAAGACTGCCACCTACGAAAAATAAGCCTGCGATGCCGCCTACAGGCACACATAGCGAAATAGCTTTGGGAAGCTTGACTGTAGGGTCACCACACTCTTCAGCCATGGAAGAAATCATACCAATGGCGGAGAACCTTTTCTCATTTCAGTACCTAGACTTATTCTCGAGGACAGGTCGTGCTTACGTATAGGCAGCCGGGAGCATGCCGATGAGGAAAGAAAAGTTACCCCAGCCCGATAGGGTCGGATCGTAGCCACCCTAGGAGAGCAAAACCATGTCAACTCCAGACGCTTGTCAATACTAGTCAACATGGGAGATGGCTTACCAGAGTGAAGCTTGGAGAGTTTCTTCCCACTTCTGCCTTGGCTGAAAGACAGACCAGTGTGATGAAAATAGCAATTGCTGTGAATGCTGCGCAAATAGTATCCACCATTGGAAGGAGCTTGTTTCCGTATGCTACAATGAAGAAAGTCATGATGCAGAGGGCGTAAAAGATCAAAAGAAGCTGCCATGATGTCACTTCGGTCGCGAATTCAGGGTGGTAGAGCGAGACGCAAGCCGCAATGAGAGATGCGAATCCAAAGTTGACGGACAGCGTGATGGTCCAATTTCCAATCAACCAGGTCCACCCAGTGATGAATGATAGAACCTTGCGATATTTGGTGCTGGCGAGCTGGAAACTCCAGTAGTATGGACCGGCCGAGGTCGGATACCGTGAGGCGAGTTCGCCAAGGGACACGGCTACGGCCTCGTCAAGTATGAGAACCACGATCCAACCCAGAAACATGGAGAGTTGACCTGCATAATGTCAGAGACCCTTCTACCTAGTATACAATGTCTTGCTACGTGTTCCTCACCTCCGCCATAGATTGCACTAATTAGTGGCGAGCCAAAGCCGTATGGAATCTAACATGGTCAGCTTGCACCCACACACATGCACACTCTTGCGGTGTATCCAGTTCAGAAGCTGAGGGACGCACAGCTGCGATTGCCAATGATTGGAATAGCAAAGTAAACATGGACCGATTCCGGCGAAGCTCGGCCTTGTATCCAAGTGCGTTCAAATTTTGAAGGTCTACTGTCTCTCCTACTGCCACATCTCCAACCGAGACTTGCTGCTCCGTTGAAGGAGCCTTTTCTAGAGAGGCCATGGCTTTGATGAACAATCAATCGAGGCTAATTTGAAGACATGTGTAATGTAAACTTCGAAAATACTGACAGCTATCCGATTTGAGCAGATATAGCGGAGAGAGGGGACAGCTGAGTGACGAGCTGAGACGAGACGTCATACAGCATAGTCGTCGGCCGTATCCTTAAATGCTAAATCGTGCAGAGGCGCGCAGCACCGCAACACGTCCCAAGCAACCAGCCACCTTGGACGAACTCCCCCCAATTCGTACAACGATATGTCCGCAGGACGCCCCCCTGGGAGATAATCTGCACAGAGAACCAATTGCCAAAGACCCCAATGTCGCGCCCGTGTAAGTGCCGTTGGGGGAAGCGAGAGACCCTGGCGGGCAGATAAGGTAAATTTCCTGATCGGGAAAGGCGCTTCCAGGAGCATTGCCATGTAATCAATAGACATCTGCCTCGGTGTGGTGCATAGAACTTTGCAGGGTCGTTTAACTAAACCCTATCTGGGCAAAAAGTCCAGAGATGCTGACGAACCATGTGATACGATAGGCCATCAGCATTTATGCAGAGATAAGAGCTTGGGAAAGGGCTTGAGCTTCTTTGTGTAACGCCACTGGCAGCTCTTCATGTCAAGCGAGTGAGGGGCAATATACTAGGGATCATTGAAATCCTCACAATGATCTGTACATACCGCTCATTAACGTGAGTTCTTTGAGATGACGGTTTACTATTTACAAGCCCAGCTTTAATATTCATTAGATTAGTGAGCTACTTCGGGCATGGGCTTCTGCTTTTATGCCAAAGGTACATACTACGTGATAACTTTGCCTGAATAGGTGGCGACATGAAAGACCATCGCAAGCACCACCAATGGCTTGCACAGGCTTGGGGAGCATACGATAGTTTCTTACAAAAACCATATATAGAAGTGTATAGCTCGGCATCGACTGCTAGTGGCGGATCGACACCTAGGGTTGACCAATTGCGTTACTTCAAATCTGGAATTCATATGCTATAATCAAGGGTCCCACTCCTCAAAGTTGAGCAAAATACTGCTCAGGAAACACGAAGCGCGGCCCTTTCCCAGCTTGCTCTGCATCTCCTCCTATGAATTGCTTACTCAAGGAGTCTGTGTCTTGATACTTCTTGTGATTCGCATTCAGTCGCCTTATTTGAACACTGGTGGCATAGAAACTGGCAGGAGAGTTCATCCTGGGCTTTACAGTGCTCCCTCGTCCTAGGCTAGATCGTGCTCTAAATACTCGTCAGAATGCGTCTGAATCTTCTATCCGTTCCGTGAACTTATTCTGCTTCGCTTGGAGATTTGTCACTTGCAAGATGGAAAGTAATTGCATTCTTCCAATCCAAAAGTCAAAACTTGAAACCACACCGACGAGACTTCATTCAATTCCAAAATCGTAGAATATGCATGGTTGAAGGTCGTGTACTAAGTGCCTTCCCAATTGTTCACTTCTATGCGATCGCCACCATTATCAAAATTTGACAAGCAGAACTTCTGTCAGACAACTACGTTCTTGCCACTTCGTTGTGTCCCCCCATTGAACTCCCTTCTGATGTTCAACCAACTTCCATCTCCTCTCTAGACTGTGGATCCAATCTTACGCTTGCCTAAGTCTTCCGTCGTTTCTGTTTCTTCAACATCACATCACTTTCAGCTCAAACTCTCGGGAATCACCATCATCAATACAACACATATCCCTCTGATCTCACCATCACGACGTACCTGCTGCAAGGAGCATTCCGGTAGACTGGACTCGGGGATGCCATTTCACCGTTGCCTAAGATTCTAGCACTCCACGCCACATTTCTTCAATCGTTTTTCAATACTGGCAAGAACCAAACCTATCCAATTTCCGGTGACTTGAAATTGACCAGAACTCCCACCTTCCAATTTGTCTTTCCACATTCATCCTTGAAACCTCGCACTTCAAGATTCTTACATTGGCTTTCAATCTCAATCACCAAAATCCAACATGGCGCCCCCGAAGATTCAGGTCAAGAGAAAGAGAATCAACGACAAAGAAGTCAACTCGAACAAAGACAAGGCTCCTGCCAAAAGACAGAAACAGCAGCAATCAAAGAACATTATCGACGACAATGCATCTGTCATCATTTCTTCCCATCAGAAGACCAGCCCAGTCATCGATACTCCTACGGCTGAGCAAGAACCAAAGGTTGAGAGCGACGACGGTCATGGCTTATCAGCTGAGCAGTCTGTCAACATTTCCCCGTTGACAGGAAAGAACCTGGAAACACTTTCCAGGATGGCCGGTACCAATAACCAAGCTCCTATTGTAAGAGACCCAGAGATGCAAGAGGTCCGACATATGATCGATAATCACGAAGAGCGCTTCATGTCGTTTTCTCGAGACAATGAGGCTTGGAAAGAGAGGGCTGCCACTGAAGCCAAGGACACCCGAGATCATGTCCAGAAGCAGATCAATGATTTCAGTCTTCGCATGGACAATCAGATAGAGGGGATCAAGGATTTCTTCCTGCGCACTTTTCGTTCGGAATTGAGCACCCATCCTCTCAGCCAAGACGGACAGCAGACGAGCTCATCCACCGCTCATGCCCGTCCCCAACCGCTGTCAGAAGACACACAGCATTGCTCAAACATGCTCTCTTCTCCTCGCCCCCCACTGAATTTGCACGACATCACTAGAGGCGGAGAAACCAGTGCCAATCTGCCAACCCACCCGCCTGCACACTCGGCTCCTAGCCATGTCATGGGAGGCCATGGTCAATACCAGGAGAACAATGGATCCTTCATTCCTTCTCAGCAGCACTTTGGACAGACCCTAGCTCCCATGCACATGCCTACTCCCTCTGTTGTCCCCGAAACTTCCAGCAACATGACGCAAGGCCCATGGGCTGTTCCACGGGTGTCGGACTTGTTTGCCCTCAAACCCAGTCACACCGCCGGTCACGGAAGTCTCTATCCTCAGATGGCTGCCCCTCCTCCTATCTTTCCCTCATCTTTTCACTTGAACACTAGAGGCCAAGCGTGTGAGCCACAGATTCCTCGCTATTACACCCGTCAAGCTGAACGCAATGCCGCACTTGGCCGACTTCCATTTGCAGGACAAAAGCAGAACGCTCGAACTACTTCAATGGTACATGGCTATTATGATGACTACGAAGACTGCGATGATTACGACGACGAGGATTATTGCGACGACCAGACTTACAAGGATCCAAACAGCTCAGGTATTTTGGGAGAAGTTGACGGTGCAGATCTTCAAAAGGCCGTCGATGAGCTTGGCCTTGCCTCCGAAGCTTACACTACTAGTCCCAAGTTGACCAAGGAATCGTATCAGACCCTCCTCAGAACCTTTGACTTTGCCAATATCGGATTGCTCGAGGCTTTTTCCAAGATGGATGACCGTCGACAAGTCAGGGAATATGTCATATTCTGCGATATTTCCCATCCCTCCATGTGGATCGACTACGTGATTCAAGTCAGTGAGACGGCCTACTCAATGATGGAGCATGCCCCGCAGGTCAACTACAGGCGTCTTCCGCCTCTTGAAGACAGAGACCTGAGCCGCCTACGAATTATCAGACTCAGATACGACGCTGATCTATTGAGCCCCAAGCAGTCAATCATCTTCCAGAAGTGGCGCGAAGAACACCAGCCCCCCACCTATGTTCTGGAGATTGGATCACTGGTTCTGCGACATAGGTACACCAAGAAGATGAAGGACAAGCTCCATGACACAGACTTGAGCTTGGTCATGGACGTGGTGCATCCGGATCGGCCCGTCTGGCTGATACTGCGCCCCGGATGGAAGGAATCGTGTCGCAAGACGTCCAAGACGGTGCGCGATGCAACACGTGCGTTTGACGGCAGCATGGACGACGCCAAAATTGCGTGTGTCTGCAAGGATATTCGATCGCTTCAACTCACCTGGAAACCCTCCAGCAGTCAGTCTGCCCAGCAGTATGTTGGTGCGCAATTGATGACCAGAAAGACCCAGCTCAAGGTTCCAGTTAGGCTGACGCCGCGTTCGGTGGACGTGGCGGAGATGCAGATGGCTATCCAGGCCGCCCGTGGTGATGAGAATTGAATCTGAGTCGACAGAGCGAGGCGAGAGGATGGCAAGCTCTGCGGCCATGTTGATGGAGAGCAGCCCAAGTTCGGGGCATCAGATCATGGATCAACGAATGGACAATTGCGATTTCTTTGAGGTAAACCGAAGGGCAGCAAGAGTTCTTGCGCCCAAGATCCTCGACAAGGCATTTCTGTTTTTAAAATTCGAGCGTCTGCGATTTCATCCACCGCTTCGAGCATAACTCCAATGTGCAATAGCCATAGAGAGATAGTTAACATGAAATCATGGGGAAATGAGTGTATTTCAGTATCGTAGCGAAATCTGTACGGCACTGTTGAGGCTTGAAGTATGTACTGGTCAGTGGTATTACTTTGCCTACGCAAAATCGACTCTTCCTCAAGCACTGCAAATACTCGGCGATTCACTGTATCTAGCACAGTGCAATACTGTGACGGGCAGAAACTACCCCACTGAGTATCTGCAAGCTCAAGCATGAGACCCGCAATTACCTTTAGTTCCCTAGAGTGACACAACTTCAAACGCGGGCCTATCGGCGTACTACCAGGTACTTCTACCTACCACCACATTGTTGTTGTACAATACTTTCCACCCTTTGTCGACCATCTCTACTACTTGTCCGCCTCGTGATTCTGCAATCATGTCGTTCGTGACAGTGGCAGCGGCATCATTGCCCAGTGTGCCCTTGGACTTTGAGGGGAACCGCGATCGCATCCTCGAGTCGATTCACATTGCCAAGGACAAGGGCGCCCTTCTGCGGACCGGCCGTGAGTTTGTTCCCATGGTGATGGCTTGTTCAACCTTGATAATAACTATATATAAACAGCCGAGCTCGAGATTCCTGGCTATGGCTGTCTTGATCATCACCTAGAGGGTGAGTAGTATTCTGCGACCCCTCCTTGCCGATCTCGGAAACTGACTCGGATATAGTAAACATCACTTTCTTCATGGACATGCTTTGGGAAATCATGTAATAATGCATTCTCACGATTATAGGGAGATACCTTTCTACACAGTTGGGAGGTGCTCGCCGAGATCATCTCGGATCCTGTTTGCAAGGATATGCTCATTGACCTTGGCATGGGTGTTCGCCACAGAAACGTCAGATACAATTGCCGCGTCTTGTGCACTTATAAGCAAATCTTCTTTATCCGCCCCAAGCAGAGTCTGGCCAATGATGGGCTGTATCGCGAAATGCGACACTTTTCGGCTGTACGTGTCCCATTTATTCACATTGATGCTTGGTGTCTTCTTGTCTGACCTTTATTCTTTCCCTTAGTGGGTTAAACCCAGGACCACGGAGCAATACTACTTGGAAAAGATCATTAGCGACGTGACCGGTCAAAAGACAGTCCCCATAGGTGACGCCGTGCTTTCGACTGTTGACACGGCCATTGGCTGTGAGACTTGCGAAGAGCTCTTTGTGCCCCTCAACCCCTCGACTTTCATGGGCCTGAACGGCGTAGAGATCGTACTCAACTCTAGTGCCTCACACGTCGAGTTGAGAAAGCTCAAGACACGACTGGATCTCATCTCGAACTCGACGCGCAAGCTCGGCGGACTCTACGTCTACGCCAATGCCAGCGGAGTGGACGGTGATGCTCGTATTCTGTACGATGCCAGTTCCATGATTCTTGTCAACGGCAAGGTCATGGAACAGAGCCCTCAATTCACACTGAAGCCTGTTGATGTCATTACAGCCACTATTGATATCGAAGAAGTCCGCTCCTACCGCTCCAGCATCTCGCGCAATGTCCAAGGTGCAGCTCAGCCCGACTTTCCACGCATTGAATGTGACCTCCGCCTCTCCCGCCCCGCTGAAGAGGTCTACCGCTCAGACCTGCAGCTATCCAAGGAGATTGAGCTCAAGATTCTTGATCCCATGGAGGAAATGTACCTGGCTCAGTCTGTTTTCTTGTGGCAGTACCTCTGCCGGACCAACTCTCCTGGCTACTTTCTTGCTCTCTCCGGTGGTCTAGATAGTTGCACAGTCACTGTTTTTGTATATGGAATGGCGCGTCTCGTTCTGCAATCGATCAAGGCCGGCGAGACTACCACACTCAATGATCTTCGTCGCCTCACTGGAGAAGCAGAGTTTCTACCCAAGACACCGCAGGAGATTGTCAGCAAACTCATGCACACGTGCTTCATGGGAACACAGCACTCTTCCAGTGACACAAAGTCGCGAGCCCAAAAATTGGCGCAGGAGGTTGGTGCCTTTCACTCGGATATCAACATGGACGCGACGGTCGGAGCAATGGAGGAAATAGGCCAGCAGGCTCTCAACTTTACGCCCAAGTTCCAAGTCGAGGGTGGTTCGGCAGCCGAGAACCTTGCCAAGCAGAATATTCAGGCACGCAACCGCATGGTCTGCTCGTACTACCTCGCCCAGATCTCCACCACTGCTCGCAAACTCCCCCGCTCTGGCAGCTCTTTGCTTGTCCTCTCATCTGGAAATGTCGATGAGCTATGTAAGTTATCACATCTCTTATCCGTTTCCTCTGCCCCGTGAGCTTTTAGACGGTCATCTGAGACCACTACTTGATCTATGATGTGCCATAACATTAAGCATGATGATCAGCAGGAAGAATCATGTACTAATCAAGGCTCCATAGTGCGCGGTTACCTCACAAAGTACGACTGCTCGTCGGCAGATATTGCCCCTCTCGGCTCCGTCTCCAAGACTGACGCCAAGGCTTTCCTTCGGTGGGCAGCCACCAAGTGGGATATGCCGATTCTCTACGACTTCCTAGACGCCGTACCCACGGCCGAGCTGCTGCCTCTGTCCGCAGGCGTCCAAGAAGACGAAGTGGAAATGGGCCTGACCTATGACCAGCTGAGCGCCTTTGGCAAGCTGCGCAAGATTGAGAAGCTGGGCCCCTGGAGCTGCTACGTCCGCCTGCTGGGCGAGTGGAAGCACCTCCCCGCCGCCGAGACGGCCGACCTGACCAAGAAGTTCTTCCGGTTCTACGCCATGAACCGTCACAAGTCGACCGTCATGACCCCTTCGCTCCACCTTTCTGGCTACTCGCCTGACGATCACCGTCACGACCTCCGGCCCTTCTTGTACAAGGTTACGTGGCCATATCAATTTAGCAAGATAGATAAGCACGTCAAGAGCTTGTAAATAGATGGAGAGTTCTCCAAACAATGAATAGAGAAAGAATCACCAATGATCAATACAAACTGACCTCGGGGGTTCAGGACATACTGTCCACGTATAGCAGTAGAGGATGGGGCATTGAGACTGCCCTCGCAATCCCCGGGTCTGGAGAGGCTCAAAACTCTGAAAAGTTTGCGGCTGTACCCAAACATCTCGGATAGATCAGACCCTTTGAAACGCCTCATCATCTTTGCCAGCGATATCTTCCACATCCCGGCGTTGCTGCCGCGCAACCAAGCAATTGTCAAGCAATTGAGATGTGCGCTGAAGATCCTGATGTGGCTGGCAAGATTGCGCTCAGCGGACAACACTCATCGGAACCTATAGAAGAACTAGGGCCACTTGTATATCCTCGTTTTGGCAATCTGCGCCATCTGCGGTCTGCAACATAGTCACACTCGCGAGGCGGAGCTGGCCAGTATCATCAGTGCATGTCCCGTGCCGGAGAGCCTCTTCGTCCATTTCGAGTTGGCGAAAGAGGCCGATATCGAGTCGCTGTTTGACAAGGATTGGGACCCGTCATGGAAGAATCACGATCTGTACGTGTCTACCAAGCCAAAATCTCCAAACGAAGCGTTGATCAATGTTTCTGCTACGCTGTCGTCTCCAGATCTGCTTAGTCCAAGCAATAGCCACGTCCTCTATTGTGCGGCCGGCCAACCACAGTCTTCGCTTGACGTGCCTCCCAAAGCTGGACAAGTTGCGGCATCTTGGTGTCGACTTCAGAGGTCTCTTTGGGCCTCTGTTTCATATGAGCAGGGCTAACGAGAAAGGTTTACCGGCACTGACGCCTCCCAACTTGAAGAACCTCATCCTCATCTGTGACATGGGAGGCAGCGAGACTTCGACAGCTGGGACCGAGCGCGACATGTACGAGAGTGACCTGTGCCATGTCATGAGGGGTCTCCGAGCAATGTGTAGAAAGTCTGGAAATGACTCCATGCTACGTTATATCGAGATTGCGCACGACGACTCGGCACGAAACCGCAGGTTGCTTAGGCGTGAGCAGAATTTCTGGCGGGATCATCGTGTTCAGATGGACATCACAATTCGGCCCGAAAGGCTTGATGCTCTTGTTGATCAGGCTCCTGTTGCCTCTCAGGAACAGGCTAGTCTCGCTGCACGTTTGTAGAGGCAGCAAGAAATGCTAGAGAAGGAGGATCTGGACTGAACTGGCCGTGGGTCACCTTTGACGCATATCAGAAAAGATAACCATCGGGTGCCTACGCTACAGCGGGCCAGGGGTTAGACAGCGGCACAGATGTGCCGATAAAAGCATATCTTGGATGGGAATTCATGACTGATGGTAGACTTGGGAGAAACATTCCTTTCATCGTCGGCACTGAGGACCGGGAATGAGGCGTTAAGAGTCGATGAGTTGGCCAAGTACCTATGTAATATGACACACTTTAGGTTACACAGCAGAAAGGGCTTATTCTTGTTCGTTCACACACGTATTTTCTTCTCATAGATGTAGACAATTAATCCTACACTTTATTTTGGATACTGGTCGTATTAGCCAAGTCTACCTGTACTCGGGCTAGCGAGTGCGGGGGAGGACCCAATGAGCGGACGATATCCCCGGAGAGGCGCGGGAAATACACCCCTGGAAAGCCGTACCCTCCCTTGAGGCCCCTGGAAAACGCCCCGTTATTGCCCCAGGCTCCCCAGCCTCTTAGCGCGGACCAATACTGGGTGGCGTCCGGCACATCCCCTTGGTACGTAACGTGCCAACTGACCGCTCCAATTCGTGAGGCAGTTGGTTCGACTCGAATAGCTTGAGAGCGTGGGCGGTACTGAATCATTGCAGCAGGTTCTAGTGGTTCACGCGGGAGAACATGCGGGCAATCATTAACATATCAATTGATGATCAATCTATTTCGCTACAAAGAACCGCATGTGCCGGCAAAGTGAAAACCAGGTAGACGGGAGTAGGGTCGCGTTGTTTAATTTACAGTTGTAACGCGAACCTGGGAATTGACTTCAAGGTTATTTCTATCTTAAAATATGGATCGGCAATCGGCGGCGTCATTGCCAAGGCCTGGTTCGTATTGTCACTAGGCTCCAGCGGCTCCAGTGTGCTGCTTATTGACTATGGTTAGGAAATATACTAGGAAGCGGCACATCCATTGCACTTGTAGGTTACGACTTATACATACTACAGATGAAGGACGACGTTCACCGGCGCGCCTCGCTAAGTCAGATCCTCCGGCGACGGCGTTTCTTCAAGAATGCATCGTCGTCCGTTGGGTCCGAGAGGGTGGGGGATAGAGTCCAAGAGCGAGGCTCTCGTCGGCCCCAATCATCAGACTGGTTTGGTGGTCAGGGTCTCATGATGCTGTGTCGTCATGAACTCGACTCAACCCCTGTCATTTTCCTTCTCATCCCATCCCATCCCTTCCCCAACCCCGCAGAACCTCCAATCCAGTATTACATGCATGTAGTGTGCGTGCAACCCATTATTCCCCTCATACCACGGCACGCTGTCACGCTGGCACGTTGGCCAACTATTACCACCACATGGCTGATGGTAAATGGCAAAAGTTCGGAGTCGCTTGCTGTCCTCGCCAAGATGTCCTGCATGTCCTGGAGGAGGGGGGGACAAGTACCCGGTGTCTCGGCCAGCCAGTCGGAAGAGTCTTACACGAATGTCTCATCGGCCCTTTAGCGAATCTCTTGCATGAGAAGATTCTTGGGGATCGCGAAACCTGCTGGCGACCCCAGCAAAGGGAAAGAGAGAGAAAGAACAACTTCTTACCACACATCTTCCCGGGTCTGGGCCATTGGCTTATTAAACTCCATGTTCTTGCGCTGGTGGTTTGGAAAAGCAAGATCAAAGTATATATAGAGAAGACATACGCTTTTGGAAGAATAGAGCTTGCACAAGTCTTCACCCTGGAACAAATTTGGAAACGTCTACGAAGTGAGGAAACAGTTATGCACCTGCACCAGGTGATGCAGTTAACCCCTACAGTAGCGGCCAACGCAAAGTGCAAAGGCGGTAAACTTAATCGTTGACAAAAGTCATCGTCGTCTTTTTGGTCGTCTTGGTCCGCTACGTTACCCACTGTCAGTCCACCAAGCCTGGGGGGAGAATCAAGTCAAGTTGGGGCAGTTGGGGTTCGTGGAGCTGGCAGAGCGGAGAACCCTGCAAGTGCAGGAACGGGCGCAACAGTGATGGGCTTTAGCAGCACTTGATCGCCCTAGATTTTTTTTCCTCCTTGGCAAGAGAGACCCCAAGCACCAAGCAGCCAAGCAGGTACTTTGGACCCGCGCTGCTGAGCAAGTAAACATTTCTGAGTCTTGCAGCAACATTTATTTAACGGGTCACACCGCTGCCTCTCGTGACAATGATGCGCTCACTTATTAGTTTTTCTCACGGCTTGCTCCTCTTCCTGCCGGTCATACTCTGCAAAGAGTATCTTGTCTTTCAGTGATTCTGTTCACGTTCTATAACAGTGTTACTATACGAACCTGAAGAAGAGCTCTCCACCACGAGACAGCAGCATGCGGTACTCATTGCTTGCTGCCCTCGTGGCAACTCAGAGCTCGGCTCTAAGTGTGCATCCTGTAAGTTGTGCATTGGCGGAAGGTAATTGGATTATTTGGTCATATTCCTAACAGCCCGTTATAGCTTGACACTCGCGATGACCTCTCTACATCGCCGCCTGTCTATCCCTCTCCGTGGATGAACCCGCAAGCCATTGGCTGGGAAGAAGCATATGAAAAGGCAAAGGACTTTGTCTCTCAGCTGACCCTGACGGAAAAGGTCAACTTGACCACCGGTGTTGGGTAAGTAGTATATCGTACTCCAGCCACTCTTACACATGAAATCTGACCACTTGTAGATGGCAAGGAGAACAATGCGTCGGCCAGGTCGGCTCCATCCCGCGACTCGGCTTCCGCAGTCTGTGTATGCAAGACTCTCCCCTCGGTGTACGATTCGGTGACTATGCCTCGGCTTTCCCGTCGGGACAAACTGTTGCGGCGTCCTTTGATAGGGATCTCTTCTACCGACGCGGTCAGGCCATTGGTGCTGAACACAAGGGCAAGGGCGTCACAGTGGTTCTTGGTCCAGTCGCCGGACCCATTGGTCGCACTCCCGAGGGTGGAAGAAACTGGGAGGGTTTCTCTCCCGACCCATGGCTGACTGGTATCGCCATCTCCGAGACGACCAAGGGTATTCAAGATGCTGGTGTGATTGCTTGTGCCAAGCACTACATTGCCAATGAACAGGAGCACTTCAGACAAGTCGGTGAGAGCAACGACCGGGATTACAATATCACCGAGGCTCTGTCTTCCAACATTGACGACAAGACCATGCATGAGCTCTACCTGTGGCCGTTTGCCGATGTGGTACGGGCTGGTGTGGGCTCCATCATGTGCAGCTACAACCAAGTCAACAACTCGTACGCGTGCCAAAACTCAAAGATGCTCAATGGATTGCTCAAAGGCGAACTCGGCTTCCAGGGCTTTGTTATGAGCGACTGGCAGGCTCAGCACACTGGCGTTGCAAGCGCCGTAGCGGGACTGGACATGACCATGCCTGGTGACACCTCATTCAACAGCGGACTCAGTTTCTGGGGTACCAATCTGACTCTGGCTGTCATCAATGGAACTGTTCCAGAGTACCGCATTGACGATATGGCTATGCGCATCATGGCCGCCTTTTTCAAGGTTGGACTTGAGCTGGAACAACCCCCGATCAACTTTGACAGCTGGACCCTGGATACCTATGGCCCGCTCCATTATGCTGCCGGTGAAGGGTACCAGCAGATCAACTGGCACGTCGATGTCCAGGAGGATCATGGCGCCCTGATCCGAGAAGTTGCTGCAAAGTCTACAGTCCTGCTCAAGAACAATGGCGCTCTGCCTCTCAATAAGCCCAAATTCCTTGCCGTCATTGGCGACGATGCAGGCCCTGGTGCTCTGGGACCCAATGGCTGCTCTGACCGCGGTTGTAACTCTGGAACCCTCGCCATGGGCTGGGGCTCTGGTACCGCCAACTACCCCTACCTGATCACGCCAATCGATGCACTCAACATCCAGGGAGCAGACGACGGTACTCGTATCGAGGCTGTGCTCAACAACTCGGCTTCCGACACAATTCTCAGCCTGGTTTCACAGCAGGATGCCACAGCGCTAGTATTCGTCAATGCCGACTCTGGAGAAGGCTACATTGCCGTTGATGGAAACGAGGGTGACCGCAAGAACTTGACACTCTGGGGCAACGGCGACGCGATCATCAAGAACGTCTCGTCTGTATGCAACAACACCATTGTCATCATTCACTCTGTTGGTCCTACTCTGGTTACTGATTGGTATGACTCGCCCAATATCACTGCCATTGTGTGGGCTGGTCTTCCCGGACAGGAGAGTGGTCGCTCGCTTGTCGATGTGCTGTACGGCAAAGTCAACCCAGCCGGCAGGACCCCATTCACATGGGGTGCTACCCGAGAGGACTATGGTGCTGATGTCTTGTATGAGCCCAACAATGGTAATGGCGCACCTCAACAAGAGTTTTCCGAGGGCGTCTTTATCGACTACCGCTCGTTCGATGCCAAGAATGCCACGCCAATCTTTGAGTTTGGTTTTGGACTGTCTTATACCACCTTTGAGTACTCTGACCTTGTTGTTGAGAAGAAGTACCCCACAGAGTACACTCCTACGACGGGTGAGACGGCCGAAGCTCCCGAGTTTGGAAACTTTTCGACCGATCTGAACGATTACCTGTTCCCAGTGGATGAGTTCCCGTATATCTGGCAATACCTCTACCCTTATGTCAACACCTCTTCCTCGGCTGAAGAAGCCTCGCAAGATCCCGACTACGGCCAGACAGCCGAGGAGTTCCTTCCAGCTGGCGCCATCGATAGCAGTGCCCAGCCACTTTACGCTGCTGGACCAGCCGCCGATGCCGAGTCTGGTGGAAACAGTCAACTCTGGGATGAGCTGTATACCATTACCGCACAGATTACCAACACTGGTGATATTGAGGGTGATGAGGTTCCTCAAGTCTACTTGTCTCTCGGAGGCCCCGACGACCCGGCCGTGGTTCTGCGCGGCTTCGACCGCATCACCATCCAGCCTGGCGAGACAATCCAGTTCAACGCTTCTCTTGCACGGCGCGATGTCAGCAACTGGGACACGGCTAGCCAGAACTGGGTCATCTCCGAGTACCCCAAGACCGTCTACGTCGGACCCAGCAGCCGCAAGCTGACGCTTAGTGCCTCGTTGGAATAGAGGGGACGGTAGAGACTTACAGCAAAATATCCCGTCGTGGGCATGATGAAATGATCAATTGGCGAAGCGTTAAGACTTCTGATGTAAATATTAATTCTTTAAATCTTAATGTCAATCCTTAGTGACTCAGAGTGGTGGTGCCCATCAAGTGCCGTGATATTCAACAGTCATAGTGATCGCAAATAGCCTGCGGGTACACTTCATAGCCATTTTACGAGAATTCTGCACGTAGCGTTTATAGTCTCCCAACCATATGTTATTACCAGGGATTGGAGTGAACTTCGATTGGTTTAGTCCATTAGTATCGCAATCATGTCCTGAAACCCCAACTTTGTCTAGTATTAATACATATTGACTGGTGGCACAGTGGCCACTGACGCCTCACACTTTTTCCACAATGGTTCAGGCACCTAGTACATGTGCAACCCCAGATATGCACCGCCCCGGAGTAAGAGCGGATCACATGATTTTGTTGGGCGCCTGCATACATACCTTGCATCTCAGCCTGATCACCATTATGACACGAATCCCAGCTGCCTTGATTCTTTTTAACTCGAGGCATTCCGCAGGCTCGCCTAGTCAAGGCATCGAGCATGTCATCACCGCAACGATATCTCAATTCCAGTTGTTGGAATGGCTTCAACAGCTCCGTATCAGCACACCCCGCTAGAGTATGAAGACTCGATTCGAGTTCTCCGACTCTTTCCGAGCTGTGATCCCGAGGACCCCATCAGGGTAGAACTGCTGCCATGCCGACTGGCAAGAATCGAGCCCGAGTCTTCCGTCGACTCCGACTCCGACTCCGACGCCTTAGGAAAAAAGATCGAAGTGAAATTTGAATCGATGCATTATGCCCATACTCGTTTCAAACGACAAACCGAGATCGAGTACGAAGCCTTATCCTACACCTGGGGAGATGGTTTGGACACAGTGCCTATCTATCTTGGCGAGCATGCTACAGCGTCTTTGCAAGTCACTCGCAATTGTTTCAATGCGCTCAAGGCTCTGCGCCAAGACGACGAACCGCGACACCTGTGGATTGATGCCATCTGTATCAATCAGGGCGATGATGAAGAGCGGTCAGTTCAAGTCCGAGGTATGGCAAAGATATACGGCAGTGCGTCGCGTACCGTCATTTACCTTGGCGAACACACATCAAGCAGCCGTATTCTGTTCCAATGGGCCTTTAAAGAAGTGGCTCTAAGAGCGGAAAGATATGGTGCTGATGATGACGGCATCAAGCATATTTTTTTACAGAAGCCAGAGGAAGAAGTTTTCAAAGCAGTACGCGAGCTGATTCAGCGACCATGGTTTCATCGGATTTGGGTTCTCCAGGAGGTGTTCATGAGTAGGAAACGGTTTCTTGTTTGTATGCGAGACATCATTCCCTGCGCAGTTTTAAGAACTTTTTGGTCCTTACGCTACCTCACCTCGCCCAGACCTTCTAGGATTATTCCATACGCCTTGCTACCAGAGGCATTTTCCGAAACCCGAAGTGACTTCTGGCAGAATCTATGTTATCATTTCGAGTGGTCAGGAGAGTTTTTGGCTAGTGATAGTCGAGACAAAATTTTCGCCCTGAAGGCTCTCCTTGGACCACAACAAGATGAACTCGACCAGTTCATAGACTACGCGAAGACATTCGAAGAGATTTCCATCAAATTAGCGACGACACTTTTCCAAACTCTGGGACTAAACCTGCTAAGCATGGTGCGGCAGGGTCATGACCTAAATATGCCTTCTTGGGTACCAGACTGGTCTCATATCGGGAGATTTTGTTCCAGCGGACACAGCTCATATGACGAATATATTTCAGGGTGAGTCTCATTGTGCGGAGAAAAGAAATGCTCTGTTTGCACTTGTCAGCATGGACCATGGAATGACGCCTAATTCTGTCTGGCAGGCACCTTTGCACCGATTCTAACCGGGTACGATTTGAAGGCTGCCGAATCAGTCAGATCAGCGAATTGGGTGATACTTTTCTATTCCGAGATGCCAATGATATGGACCAACAGCTGGTGTCTTTCGCCCGTCTAATGCGATTCGAAAGGACAGAAAAAGGTGCGGGAAAGGATGATTTTGAGTCTATCAGGAAGTATTTCCCCGAAAAGATTCTAGAGGGTATGTGTTTCATTGCTCTCCAAACTCTTATGATTACTTCATGATTATTTGTTGGAATAACACACAACTAGCGTTATTGAGTCTAAGTCAAAAGGGCCTTGCACGATTTCTTCTACACGACCGGGCAACCTATGACAATGGGTATACTTTTCGTTTAGATGGCCTTGTAGGTTGTGTTCCAATTCCTGAGTAGCCGCATCTAATCCTCGCATTAGGAATCGAGAGATGAGAATTCGTTGCAAACCATGCACCGAGAGGCTATAAAGGACGTGCTCCTTGAACATCGCATATTTTTGTGCACTGGGACCAACCTCGTGGGGTTAGCGCCTAGTAATGCGGCGAAAGGAGACATTCTTGTCCACATACAAGGCGCCAAGGAGCCATTTCTATTGCGCCCAGTACAAAATGGTCACTGGCGTCTTATTGCTGGCAACTGCTTCACTATGTATTATGAACCACATGCACTGGATCGATGGCAAATAGAAACCAAAGATATAAGAGAACACGACTCAGGCATGGAAATGGAGGTATTCGACTGGTTTACGCGACAGGGCGAGGGCGAGGAGTTTATCGTGATTTGACATACCGACACTCTGGAGATAGTCATTCTCGCTGATCCTGGGTCTCACTCATTTCCGAGGAATAATAAAATGCCTGGAATTGACAAGAGATGATATGACAGCACACCGTCTTCTAAAGGGTGGAGTGCAACCTGATTCTCAATGTACTTTGCAATTATGGCCTATATACAAGACCTCGATCTTATGGCGTAGGACATCTCTATGGTTCCGGCCCGAGCTTTCGGTCGTCAAACTGATGATTACCTAATTACATGCCCAGTCTCTCTTTCCAGCCCTTTGGCTGGTCGCGATGCTGCATAACGCCCCAGGTGTTCCAAGTTCCCGAAGACCGCCCAGTAACTTCGGTGCGCGCCGCGACTGACATGGGCCGACCGGGCGGAGGCGGCAGCTTCAACTCCTCTGCCGACGGAAATTTGGTGACCGGCGTACTATCCCTGACCCGGACATCCTGACCCTGTACATTCTGCGACTGCTCTTCCCGCTCATCATCCATCTCACTGCTCAACGGCTTCCGCTTCTCAACCTCGGGATCTTCCCGCGGTGGAATCGCTCCCATTGGCAGCGGCGGCATGGAATCGCGGCTAAAGTATTCGCCATACTCGCTTCCTCCCCAGCCCGACATGCTCCGCAAGTCAATCGTTCTCAAGCCAGTCGCATTGGACGCGAGACTGGCGCGGGCCGAGTTTGGATTCATCATGTCATCGTCCTCGTCATGTCGACCAAGCCACCTCGAGATGCGCTTGGTGCGCTTGAACTGGGGTTTTCCCGGCACCGCAGCCGCCTTGGGAGGTTGCGCCATGATGGGCAACTCGTCCTCTTCGACCTCTGCCTTGCTGCTGCCGCCGCTGCCAAACTTCTCCCTGATGTAGCCATTGCCGTCTTGCATTTGTCGGTCCATGAAGCTGTTGCGGTCCCCGCCGCCGCTCTCGTTGGAGTAGACGCCCGCCATGAGCTCATTCATGATGCGGTCGTCGGACTTGTGCGTGAAGCGCCGCGTCAGCATGCGTCGGACACCCGAGCCCGTGGAGGCCCCCGACTCGCTTCCGGCGTCGTCGCGTCTCTGCTGTCGGTTCCATTTGCGCCAGAAGAAGAAGACCATGGCTGCGATGAGCATGGTGGCCACTGTTCATTGTTAATATATTAGCTCGAAAACGTGAAGAAATAATACGGGGGAATGTAGGAAAGAAATACGTACCACTGCTTCCAATCGCAATTCCGGCCACGGAACCCGCATCCAAGTGAAGTCGCTCGTGGTGCTCCTCGAAACCAAGACCACCAGTGGGCGCAGTCACAGCCTCGGCAGTGGCAGAGGTCGACATGGACACTTCACGTTCTGCGTCGACGGACGAGGTTAGCGCATTGGAAGAATAAAAAGTTGGAGACCTGGTGGCCGTTGCAAAGCCGGTGCCGTCCACTGTGGACACGGCCGGGTTCAGCAGGATCGGCTGCGGAGACGAGTCCGCTGCCGTCGTCGTCCTTGGAGCGCTACTGGAGATGACTGTGGTCCGCACTAAAGTACCTGTTGTAGAGAGTTCTGGGTGATTGAAGAATGGCGACGCTGTCTTTGTGGACGCCGATGATCTGCTCGTCGTAGTGGGCGGAGCTGATGGAGAGGTATTCGTTGTAGCTGGTGGAGGCAAAGGAATGCTCGTAGTGGTAGTAGGCGCCGGTGGTGGTAGAGCCAAGGAGGAACTTTTGCTCGTCGTAGCCGGAGGAGGAGGGACAGTTTGGGTCGTTGGTGGAGAGTCGGCCTTGGCTGTCGTGCTGTTAAAGGTCGTAGACGTTGGTGAGGGTGTCGATGCCACGCTGTCTGGCGAGCCGGGCGAGTCTGGAGAGTCTGGAGATGACTCGGGACTTGCTACAGGATCATCTCGGATGACTATCCTGAGGCTGTCTGCTATAGACTGCCCTCGACGTGTTCCTCGCCTGGTGATTCCATTAGCATTTGAGTATACAACATATAGACTTGTAGATGGTACAAACCTCATTGTGTCTAGAGTCGTGACACGTGCCCACCTATGTTCCCCCCTTCCCGATTCTTGATCCCACCTTGCTTCAACGCCGTCGACCCTTTCAGAATAACAGAATAACAAGCAGACCTGCTGTAATTAGATGAAGAAGAAACAAATTGGGCCTGCCCAGAAAAGATCACCAAGACAACAGAAAAAACGGCGAAGCAAAGGAAAGACAAAAGATTAAGTTGAAAAGTGTTTCCCCATGTTCAGCGGGGATGGAGAAAGAGGCAAGGAGGTGTCAATGACTTGGCGCCGAGATGTAAAAAGATCAGCCGGCTATTCGTAAGCTGTGCAGCAGCCAGCCGCCCGCCCCAATTGCCTGCAATCGTCTTGTCTATGCGATCATGGTGGCCAGAACTGAACAAAGATTTGCAGCACTGTTGCAGTATCATGATGGCATAGCGTCACGCATTTGGTGTTTCGCGGCGACAGGTGTGCGTGTCTTGGCGTCCAATAACTTCGAACCGCCAAGATGGAATGTCCCCTTACTGCCCATACATACCCTGGAGATAGTGCGACGCTCACAGTATGGTCTCGAAACGGCGCCGACCAATCAGGCGACGGCATCCCCCGCAGGCGGGTGCCGATCTATAGTCTGGAAAGAGTCCGGGGTGCCATTGGGCGTGGGTCCGGAGACGAGGAAGCAGACAGACACCCCAGTGCTGGCGCCACGCGATACGGGATTGTCGCTGCTTTCTGGCTGGGCTGTGGCCTCAAGTCATCCACAAGGACTGCGCAGAACTGGAACGCGCAAAGCCAAGAAGTCGGTTTCATCTGTGCGGTCGCTCGGCCGCTGCCGGTCCACATCTCGTGTATCCGGCGCGCTACTGACTGACCACGCTGCTGAGACTGTCTGTGTGGTTGAGTGTTTGCTGCCCATCTTCCCTTCTGGCCAGGCCTCCAACGAGGATGGGAAGTTATTGATTTATTCCCTGGTTATACTTGTCATTGGCTTCTACAAGCTGCTGTTCTGAATATGATTGCCTCTCGAATCTCTCACCTGGATCCGCCAGAATGCAGAGAAGCGCGCATCACTGCCAAGATGATCGCCTCGGGTATGCGCTTCAGACAGACGGAATAGAAGTGACAAATCATGGCTTGCCGAAATGCTTGCAGAACTTGCTTTCAGGGATTATTGTTAAGCACACGAGATCTTTGAAGCTCGCCATTAAGCTTTTCAACCAAGTGAGTGCATAGATAGATACCCTAGACTTGTCCTAAGCTTTTGGGGCCGTACAGAGGAGGCGTCATAGGCCCACACTTGACATTGACGGAATTGGGCAGTTAAGAAACTATCACGATAATCATTGGTTTTCTTCCGCATATCAATGCACAATGCTTATGATTGACTTCCGAATCCAATTGCAACCGGCACAAAGTAGACAGAGTAGCAAACCATTGCTTGCAATGTTTAGACATGCACATTCGTCCAAGGTGATTTTGTATGTATAATTGTAGTCGAATTTTTGTATCCCCCGTCTTGTGAGGACATATAGCTCTACATGCAGATCGCTGCCCGGTAAATGCTTGGAAAACGTGCAACTGTGCACCGCACAAAAAATGAAAGAGAACCGCTGCCGCTGGCCATGCTAGTCAAATCAATAGCGCGCTCTCCCGCCAGGGAGGCAAACTCGCCCAGGGATGGCAATGCCCTGGAATCTGAAAGGTGTTGTGGCCTTGGTGGGCATTCCATCTTTGACACTCGGATAGCGCCTTGTTGATCACTTTGTTCGTTGCATTCCTCACGTCCAGCCCAACGTCTCCAGAGTGTTGCGTGCTTCGTGGGGCGACATGGCTTGCACGCCGAGTTGTCGGACTTGAGTGCCCTTTCTCAACCTCTGCAGGCCCATTGCAACCTTCCAGCCCTCGTCTTCTCCGAGAACAAACATATACCTCTTGCCTTCCTGGTCTCTGATGTTGGCGCGGAGCACATGAAGACCACGCTGCTTCCATTCGCCCGACTGTTCTCCAATGTTTGGGTCAGCGTATGAAGATGAATCATCTCCGTGTGGACAGAGACGGCACTCGTCCTTGCAGGTTCGTAGCATGGTCTCGCAGAACTTGTCGGCCTCTTCGCCGGTGAGAACCTTGGGAACGCCACGATCTACGCGCGTGCGAGCGGGTCGATGAAGCACATTGGGAGTAGTCTTGGCCTGGGGAGCCGGCTGGTCGCCAAAGGAACGCGAAGAACACCATACCTCCATAAGCTTGAGCGTCCAAGCCTTGACGTCCCACTCACGCTGTGGGACGCCGCGGACGTCATCGTCGATAAACAGGCCTTCCGTGGTGATGCGCAGAATCAAGCCGTCGGTGACGGGGCCTTGTCCTGAGATCAGCTGCGATGCGGGAGTCTTGGCAAACTGGTTCATGAAGCCATATACAGCCTTGATGACAATCTTGTTAGGATCCTTGGTCGAATATGTTCCACGCACAGAAGGCGGGGGTGACGTCCGTGCAGTCGATTGCGATGGGGCATAGGATGATTCGGTGAAGATGGTTTCGCCAGATCTTCTTCTTGAATGTCTCTTTGGTTCGTCGTAGGGGCGGTAAGAGTATGTTTCTTCGTCGGCCGTGCCGGTAAAGGTCTTTGCAGTCGGGGCCGGAGGTCTCTTGGGAGAACTGGGGTTTGGGTTCGGGGCGGCAGGAGTCGGTTGTGATGGCGGACGGCCGTTTGGCCAGGGATTGAACTTTTCGCCTGCTGATGAGTAGGCGTACGTGCTCTTCCTGATGGCTTCTTCGGCTTGCTCCTTGGCCACTTCTTTCAGACGTGTTGCCTCTCTTTCCTTTGCTTCCTTTTCGAGTTTCTCTCTCAGATTCTTTTCCCTCTCGAGCCTCTCGCGGAGATCTCGTTCCCGCGCCTCTCGAAGTCTGGTATCTCTGAGCTCTTTCTCCTTGGCCAGCTTCTCCTTCAACTCCTTTGCTTTCTGGTCCTTTTCACGTTGCTCCTTCTCCTTTGCTTCCTTGTCAGCTTTGTCTTTTGCTTCCTTTTCACGTTGGGCTTTTTCTTGGGCTTCCTTCTCCACCTTTTCCTTGGCAGCTTGTTCTCTCTTTGCCCTCTCTCTTGCCTCCTTCTCGCGAAGCTCCTTGATTCGCTTGGCTATATCCTCCTTGCGCTTTTGTTCGGCTTCTTTTGCTTTGCGCTCAGCCTCTCTCTTCCGCGTTTCTTCTCTTGCCTTCTCCCACGGATTTGCCTGTGGGCCTCCCTTTGGCTGCGGCCCGGGTTCGGGCTTGGGTGGAGGTGCCTCTTGCTCATTCCTTGGTGCCTCTTCGGGCTGAGGCGCCTGCTGCCACGAGTTGTTCGGCTTCTCACCGCCTGGAGCCGGGCCAGACTGGGGTGGAGGCGGTGAGCCATGCGGAGGCGGCGGCGGCGGCGGACCACCAGCCTCGGGAGCAGCTCCATTCCAGTTGTAATTGCCTCCAGCATTGGAGCCCCAGCCACCGGAGCCACCAGATCCACCTCCAGGGCCCGCACCGCCGTCTGTTTGTGTTCTTCCTAATGACCAGGCACCCATAGCCACACCAATGACTAGGAGCATGATACCAAAACTCCCCATTCCCTGGAAGCCATTCCACCACGACTTGAAGGCTGGCGCCATACTATGACCAAGCACAACGAGCAACAAGGCCGAGGCGAAGCCAGCAGCAAAGCTGTTGACATTGGGCTTGAGCGATGGCAGGTATAGGAAGCCGGAACCTGCTGAATGCGGTGGTATTATAAAAATGTCGTACTTGCCGGGAGGCAAATTAGAACTTGTTGTTTTTGGGTTCTCGCCATGCGGCGGAGGCGGCGGCGGAGGACCGCTCATCCTCGTAGTATCTTAAGGTCGGAAATACGAAATGTATGGGTGGTAGATTCGCTGGAGGTTGAGATGTAGTAAACGAGGAGCCAATGCTCAAAACTATCGCGTCGGTAGAACACAAGGGTATTTGGAAGCCATCAAAGGTCGTAACGTCATGAAGTTGGAAATCTAGTTTCGTGCGGTTAGTTGTTGCTGGTCTTGTTTTTGTGCGCGAGAATTGTGTTTGTGGAAGAGGAGTTGACAATCTTGGGCATGCCGAGCAGTCGGAGCCTGGGCATAATATTTGAGGCAACAAATAAAAAAAAGAGGTGAGCTGGACACCAGCAGGGGTTCTCAGTGGCATGGTGGTCAAGATGGGAAATCATCCACATCATCCGTCATCCACTTACCGACTAGGCAGGAAAAGGGCAGATGCAAACAAAACACAGCCGCTTAGTCGAGGAGCCGCGATAAAAGCGGTGATGTTTCCCCTGCAGCTCGCAATTGGAGGATTTCCTAAAGAAATAGAAGAAAGGATCATGTAGACATCATGATGCGAATTACAAGTAGCTTTCTTGAGACAATGGCTAACTGACGAGAGTTGGCTGGGAGGGCGAGCAGCTTTGTGAAATCGCCTGTCTTTTTTTTTTCTCGCCTTCTTGGCGCTCTGTTTACTTTCGACGCTTGGGGCATCCGAGGTGGGATTGGGGGGGAACCAGGTGGTGTTGACGCCGACGCACCTGCAGATGGCGCCGTCCAGTGACAGCGGACCGAGCTGCAAGCTGTTTAGCCTATCCCACCTCTGGAGCTCTAGTATGTCTAGCCTTATTCGCTGGGCATAGTGACTAGGGGGTTCCCAGCGACTCCACAGCGCAACGAACCGCTGTGAAAATGGCAGCTTCCGGCGTCCGCTCGCCTAGCACTGATTAGCATGTACTACACTACAGCATGGGTAGTAGGCACTCAGCAGTCCATTTGATCGCCTCAAGCCAATCGGTAACCGCCAGACTCCAAGTTGCAACACAACAATGTAGGCCATCCATGGCTATTGCTACAGAACAATGCGGGATGCTCCCGGCTCCTTCGACAATGGAACCGGCTACACTTGCTTCTCCTACAGTACCACGACTTGTAAGAAGCGATGAAAATGATTTGCAGGGTCCTTTGTGGTTGTTGACTTGCATGGTGGCTCAACGACTTTCAATCTATCCAAAAGAGACCCTGAGAATGGTCACCGGTCACGGGGAACAACGCAGCACACCGACCTGGGGTTATTGGCTTGGCTATCCATGGAAATCAACTCTCCTCTTTTCCCTTTGATAGTATACTAAAAATTGTTGACAAATCTTTGTACCCCTTCCTTACCTACATACCTACTACCTAGCAGCACCAGGTATTGCACATTGCTTACTCGGAATGGGTCAAGCTGCAGTAGAGCCAATGCAAGCTGCAGCATCATGCGTTTGTCAACGGTGAGTAAACTGTGACTTGTCCACCAGATTATAACCACGTTCCAAATACGCCACGAGTCGGGCTGCAAGTTACTCTCCCAAAACGCGACATTGACCTAGACAAGAAGCGCGTCATTGTTATGACGGACATCTGATTGGTAACCATAAAGTCGCACAAGAGGGAAATCGAATCTGGGTGATCATCCAATCTGGCGAGATTGCCCAATTTCTGGATGCGCTCTTACAGGTTGCACTCACCCCAAACTTCGCCAAACCTGAGCAAATCCACTCTTTCTACTCATGCTACGAATCAAACGAACCCGCGGATGATTCCCCCAAAGCTCCGGCCTTAGACGGCGCGATTCTCGGCTGGCCTGGAGGAGAGTTCCCGCTTTGTGCTCTACTTGATGGATCCCGCTACCCGCCGCAAACACCAACAACTGGCTGGACCCATACTCCAGATCCATCGCCCCGATCGATGAGATGTCTCCATCCACAAGAGTGGGCAGCCTTCAAGCGAAACATAGTTGCCATGTTTGAAAATCACAATCAACTCAAGCAAGATTCTTTGCATCTATTGTGCTAAACATAAGGGTCTATTAATTGGCCATTGGGCGTCAACCCGTGAAGCAAGAGCCAGACCCTGGCGCTTGGGGGATGAATTTTGAAAAGAGAATCGATGGGCTTGATTTCGCTTCGCGTTGAAATGAAAGGTTGCTGGGCAACAGCGCGCTCAACTTCCTGTCGGGGGTTTCTTTTTGTGGGGGTGACGTAGCCAAAGCTCCAACAGGTGAAGGTGGGGGCCGTCAATGGACATCCGCGCCCTCATCTCCGCTAGTGACTTATACTAAGTACTACCTATTCTCATCGGTGTTTCTTTTTCTTGCTCTATCATCGAGCATAAGCAAATGCCACATGAAAACGAGACACTCCAAGTAGTCTATTATCATGAGAAGACTCGGATTGGGGGATAACTTATTATCATCTGTCCTGGAAGATCTGCTTGTTCTCGATTGACAATTGATGGTTGCACAGTCATAATTTCATGTATTGGTTGCAAAATGGGCTCGGTACAAGATGAGTTTTTGTCAAGGACTTGATCTGCCAATAAGAAATTTCCGCAAACGGCTTGAAATACTGGGATAACCATCAATATGAGTCTCGGGGGACAAAGAAAAGGCCACTTAGCACAATGAATGCCCTGCCCATGGCGCGTGGTTCGTCTTTGAGAGATGGAAGATGACAATGGTCGATTGAGCTCGATCAATTAACAAGCCCAATGATACTATGTTCTCAGATGAAAACTGCCTCGAAACTTGCCGATCCATGACGAAGAAATTTTGTGCAACTCGATTCTGGCATTAGAAATCATGCAGGATTTCAAAGACGATGGCGCATATCCAAATGATGTGCCTCTGGAACTGGAGGTATCCCAGTCTAATGAGGTCCAGCCAAGTATTTCTCTAGAGAAACAACCACCATCTCCTGAAGATGACTCGCGTGAGTCGCAAATGCAACGTAATTCGAGGTTACAGAATGAATTGCTGCGGTTCTTGGTTATGCGCGAGCAGCAATCAACTCGCAAAAAGCCACAAGACGGTCTGTCATACTCCGCTGAACAAGCAAGGAGGGCTGCAAAAGATGAAGTCACCACACCAAGTGACGATGACAGTCACACACAGCAAGACTCTGACGAAGATCTAGAGTCTGACACGGTATCCGAGGACGACTTATCCGACACAGATACTACTGACCTTCCTCGAGTCCCAGGACCTAAACTGGCTAGGTTTCGTCCACTTGCCGATCCTCTGGATATCTCTTTTGAGGAAGTACTCCACAAGGGCCACTATTCTCATGTTTGGAAAGTCTCCTGTCGTGGATATACATACGCGCTCAAAATCGTGAGTCTAACATGACGTACCCGACGTGTAATGGTACTAACTCTCAATGCAGTTCAAGCCAGGTGCATGGTCCGACCTTCTTGAGAAATGGAATTCCGACGACTGCCCATTGCCCCAGGGATGGACAAGAGAAAGCCTGAAACCATACACGGATCCTTTCTTCAATGAGTGTCGTGTATACGGACGGCTCAAGGAGACAAACAAGGAAAATCTTGCCATGGATTGCCACGGTTATGTCATGTTTTCGTCCGCTTACCTGGAAGGACAAGGCGTCGACCTGGGCTTTACAACCACGAGCGACCCGAGCTCGGCGCGCGGTTCTGAGCCCGGCATCATCCACGAGGGTATGCCCGAGGAGCCAGTGGGACACGGCTCGGAACTCGTCTACGCGCTCCTAAAGGATCTCCCACCCACCGGGGCGATTTCAGTGCGTCCGACGGAGTCGGAAGTGAAGCAGATGTCCAAGGATCTGTTGACTCTGCACAAGCTCGGCATCTTTCACGCCTCCATCTCACACTCCTCGTACGTTGCCGGGAAGCTTGTGGATCTCGGTACGGCGCAGACGGTTCCCAGCCCATGGCTGGACGGGTACTATCGAGGCATGAACCCGGTGAGAATAGGCAAAGATCCAGCGTTTAGCGATCAGGTTGATTTTGATGAAAAGGTCATAGATTATTGGAACGACCAGCCCAAGACGATAGCGCCGGAGCCTCAGACTGAGATGGGAGGCAAGAATAGTAAAACAAGACAACGGAGAGTGAAAGACCTTGCAAGAGTCTTTACCCCGGAACAAAAGACATATCGCAAGCTGAGGAGTGGCAAGGACAGGCAGTTTCTCGTGAACTTACGGCTTGGTGAAGGGTGGTTTGATCCCTCAAAGTACAAATGGGCAGGGGCCGATGCGGAAAACTCGGAACTTGAAAATAATCATACCAAGAAGAGGACGTGGTCCAATGACACACCTATCGTTGATGAACAAGCAAATTCAACTCCCCAGAATCAAATCCAGGCGAAGAAGCGCAAGTTTGGACGAGGCGGTGTGAAGACTTAGGAATCGCGGATATAATCGTATCAACTTGGAAAGCTTATAGTTCATCATCTTTTTTACACTCAATCCTAGACATTCACTTTCCAATGCATGTCCTTGCTTTTAAGAAGAAGGATAAAATAGTATGATGTTATTGGAACTGAAAACTGGCTGTGACTGGGCATACCCGTTATTATCGAGAAATTATAGTCGTGCTTGCAGTAGTTTAGTCAAGCCCTAGTTCGCGACGCGAGATTGGTAAGCCCATGTACATTATAAATCAAACGAGGTTTCCCAAACTTATAAACCGTCTAGAGGCGCAGCTGGCAGGCAGTCTAAGAATATGTGAAGTAAAAAGTCTCCGAATCAAAGCGTTATGCCAAAATGGCCTCACCACGGGTTATTTTAGTGACAGCTGCTTCGGGTCACATTGGCGAAAACCTCATTCCATTGCTAGCTGCAAAGTCCACCACGAAACTCATTCTTCCCACGTCAAATGCTGCGGCTCTAAACTCGCAAATCGCAACATTTGCAGTACCGTATCCAGAGAATATCACGGTGGTGGAAGGGTCCATAAAGAACCCGGCATGGTTTCAAGAATTGCTTAAAACACACAGCGTCGACACGGTCTTTTTGTGTCTGACGGGCGAGGACGAGTTATGGACGACGTTCAATTGCTATGACGCCATGAGCCGTGTGCCCTCGGTCAAGAAGCTGATCTACCTGTCTGCGCAACTAGATTTTACGTCGACAGAGGGGATGCAGCAGGTGCTTCGCCACCAGTCGGCTGCACACGTCGTCGTCAAGATCCTGGCCGAGCAGAAGCTGCTGCATGGCAACCTGCCGTTTGCGTGGACGGTTCTTCGCCCAACGCTCTTCTTCATAAATGATGTGCGCTGCAAACAAGGCATGCTGGAGCATGGCGTCTTTCACGAGCCCCTTGGCGAAAAGGGTGCCAGTCGCGTCGCACCCTGGGATATCGCCCTTGCCGTCCAGCGGCTCGTGGCCGACGACACTGCCAAATGGCAAGGCAAGCACGTCGCCATCGGCTCCCTGAAGCTCTACAAGGGCTCCGAGATTGCTCAGATCTGGTCCCGGGCGCTGAGCAGGGAGGTGAAAATGCACCCGGCAGACGAGCAGGGCTTGCAGCAGTACGAGGACGAGTTTCTTAGCAGGGTGGGTGATGCTAGAGGGGCCGCCTGGGGGAGAGACTTGCGATTGATGTACCAAGCATTTGCGGAGACGGGGTTTGGCATGAACGAGGATGAATATCGCGAGCAGGTCGACTTGCTCGGGCGCGAACCTGCCAGCTATGAGGACTGGGTGAAGGAAACAGCAAGATCATGGCTCTAATCAAAACACCTGGCCGACAGAAACCTGTAGTAGACCAAATTGATACGATCCATCATGGAGGCTGGTTTTCATATCAGTGTTCTCCACGTTCCTTCTTTGCGTCATCATCAGTACAGACAGCTCAAGTGTAGGTGCCGTAGAGCCGTTGTAGACTTACATACTAGACGATCTTTTTACTGGTGAGTATCGATGAACGCGTTTGAAGATGTTTACCATGTAGTAGTTAACACCAGGATCCCACCGCAGGGTGCGCTCCATACTGACTCGAGATATTCGAGTTGCCGCTTTTCCCGGCTATTCGCGGATTCCTGCCTTGTTTCGGGAGACTCTCGAGGTTGAGTTCCTCCTCTGCCAAAGTCTCGGCAGCCTCCTGCACGGGGAT
The DNA here is from genome assembly GCF_000516985.1 of Pestalotiopsis fici W106-1. NCBI lineage: Eukaryota > Fungi > Ascomycota > Sordariomycetes > Amphisphaeriales > Sporocadaceae > Pestalotiopsis > Pestalotiopsis fici. The sequence continues at coordinate 360,543 of NW_006917103.1, forward strand.
AATGTTGCATATATCAACGTGCAGGAACTTAAATGCCTGTCCCAAAATGTCCTTTTTTTGTGTGTGCGATGAATCTGATAACGCCGTAGGGTTGGTTCTGTATATCTGAGAGTCTGAGAGGGGAGTGGTGAGATCAAGAAGACTACTGCATTGCATATCTCGAAGCAGATTCCTGCATTGCCTCCCATTGGAAGAACAACCCGCCCTGTCTGCAACCCATCGGACGATGTCAGTATTGAGGGATACTGATGCATCTGGAGGTTGCCGAGGCCGACTCGGCCGATACCCAAACACTCTTGGTGAGACATTTACCAGTTCAATGAGATAGTTTCACAGTGACTTGAGCGATCAGAGGGATTGGGGCTACCTCATACTTTGGAGTCAAGGTGTAGGGCTGAATACTATCAGGCCTTGGCACTGATACTGTAGCTGGAACCGAGCCGCTTGGAGGGTCTCGGACGGAGCTCCGTAGCACTTGATTCACTTTTCCGCCCGCTGGCGGCAACCATTTAATCTGATTACAAGCACCAAGTCATACGTTGAGTAATTTCTTCCATGTTTCCTTATATTTTCTCCCGTGGTTCTGACTGGCTTGGAGAGAACAATTGCAACAATAATACTTGTCAGACTCATTGCCAACACCTGAGACTTGCTGTCAGGGCATACCAAAAATGATGGATTCAATATTCTGCACCTGAGCTGGCGTCATGTGTTGCCCTACTCAGCAATCATCCTTGACAATTTGCATCAGTCAACCAACAGATTAAGCTTTCAAAACTGACTCGCGGAGTGTCTGTTCCCTTGACACTTTGCTACTTTCTAGCGCCTGGAGATCATATTACCTTTTCGTGCTCATACTATCTGGGCCGGTTCACTTCGCTCCGGCCGGCAAATCGACATAACGTTTATTGCCCCTCAGTCCCGCCACGTTGCTTACCCGAGTTTATTGCCGTCGTCGGATGCAAGTTATTGTTTGCTCGCGTGATCACACCATTGATGTCGTTCTCGTCGGAATACAGCAATCGCCCTTTGCCATGTCGGACAACCCTGTGGTGGTTCTGATCAGCGGCGTCAGCAGAGGTGAGTTCAACTCATCCCTGCCAAGTCTTGATCGCCTCTCTTCCCATTTTTCGCTGATGGCAACCCAGGTATTGGTAGAGGATTTGCCGAGGCTTATCTCTCCCGGCCGAATCACACGGTCATTGGCAGCATTCGGGATGATGCCAGCCCAGAAGTGGCCGAGCTGAGGGCCTTTGAGCCTGCAGAAGGCTCAAAACTGATTTTGATTCATATTGAGAGCACCGAACCAGAAGATGCAGCCAAAGCTATCAAGGGGATCAAGGCCACGGGCATCCGGTACATTGATATTGCCATTGCTAATGCTGGAGGCTCACCACCTATCCAGTCAATGGACAGTGTTAGTGCCAGCAGCATGGTCGCTGCATTCGAGGTCAATGCCGTCGGGCCGCTGCTTCTCTTCCAGGCATGCAAATCGTTGCTCAAGGCGTCGAAAAGAAAACCCAAGTGGGTATCGATATCTACCGGAGGCGGCTCAATCAGTCTAATCGGCGAGATCCGTTCATACATTGGTCCGGCGTATGGTGCTTCCAAGGCGGCACTGAATTGGCTTACGGCGTAATACACATCCCTCCTTTTACTTTGCAACATTAGCAACGGAAGAGGGACAAGTCACTAAATTTGAATGACAGGGCCTTTCACCATGAAAACGACTGGCTCATCTCTGTAGCCTTGCATCCAGGGTAATTTTCACCGTCCACAAATATGTTCATTTGCGGAAGACTTAGGATTTTGGCAGGCTAGTCCAAACTGCTCCGGGCAACTGGCTGGCGCGCAAATTTGGGATGGAGCGAGCACCATATACCATTGAGTATAGTGTCAAGCAGATGATGAAAATAGTAAGTACACGACAACATGGCTCATGAACCATATACATTTGCATACTCATGTTTCCAGATCGACGAGGCGAGCAAGGAACAGACCTCTGGAAAATTCATCCGGGCAGTAGGTGGCGGAGAAATGAACTGGTAGTTCTATTCTACCTATTTCATGTAGGCGAAAGGCAAGAAGACTATTCAAGATCGCCTTTGTGGAGTCGGTTGCTGCTTGCTCGGTACAAGTCCACCCGGAGTTCTACAATCCCACGAATTAGCCTCAGCTATAGGAATGTCGGGCCGCCTAAGCGACTGCGCATCATCCGGTGTACATACCAAAACACAACATATGTGAATATAAAGAAAAATGTCCAAATATTTGATGACTCTCGGAGTATACTTTGATATGAATATTTGACAATATCAGCTACATACTTATCGTGATGGCACAGTTCGAGTTCGATTCCAGCATCAAAGGCGCACTCCCAGCTGATTTCCAGTGGGGGTATGCGACCGCTGCCCCACAGATTGAGGGCGCCTGGAACAAGGACGGAAAGGGACTGTCCATCTGGGACACGTTTGGCCACACACCCGACAAAGTCAAGGACGGCAGCAACGCCGATGATACAGCGCGGTCCTATGACTTGTACAAGCAGGATGTAGCGCGCATGAAGAGGTACGGCGTCACAGCCTACCGATTCTCGCTCTCCTGGTCACGCATCATCCCGTTGGGCGGCAAGGACGATCCCGTCAATGAGCAGGGCATTGAGTTTTATAGTAAACTGATTGACGAGCTCATCGCCAATGGCATCACGCCCTTTGTGACCTTGTTCCACTGGGACACGCCCCAGGCCCTCGAGGACCGCTATGGCGGTATGCTTGACAAGGAAAAGTACATTCCCGACTTCAACAGATATGCGCGGGTATGTTTCGAGCGACTCGGTGACCGTGTCAAGCAGTGGATCACTTACAATGAGCCTGGTGTTTACACCCTCGCCGGTTACGCTGCCGGTGTGCATGCCCCAGCTAGATCTAGCTTTCGCGACCTGAACGAGGAAGGAGACTCGAGCACCGAGCCATTCATCGTGGCGCACACCGAGCTGCTATCGCACGCCTACGCGGCCAAAATCTACAAGGAAGAGTTCAAGCCGCAACAGAAAGGCACCATCATGATCACACTGCATGGCAATTGGAACGAGCCGTGGGACGAGAGCGATCCCAAGGACGTCGAAGCGGCGCAGCGTGCGCAGGAGTTTGAGATTGCCTGGTTCGCCGACCCCTTGTACAAGACAGGCGACTACCCGGCCTCGATGCGGGCACAGCTAGGCGATCGGCTGCCGCGGTTCACCCCCGAGGAGAGCCGGCTCGTCCTGGGAAGCTCCGAAGCCTACGGCATGAACTCGTACACGGCCTTTTATGTGCGACACCGGGATGCCGAGCCCGACATCAACGACCACAAAGGCAACGTCGAGGTTTCTGATACAAACAAGCATGGTGTCGAGAGGGGCATTGAAAGTGACACGCCCTGGCTGCGTACCTCGCCGTGGGGCTGGGGCAAGCTGCTCCGGTGGATCTGGGACCGGTACCAGACCCCCATCTTCATCACGGAAAATGGCACGACGGCGAAGGGTGAGCACGACTTCAAGCCCAAGGGTCCGGATGATGTGTTAGAGGACCCACACAGGATCGATTTCTACAAGAGCTATTTGAGCGAGGTTGCCAAGGCATCGCAGGAGGGCGTGGTGATCAAGTCATATTTTGGATGGACGTTTACGGACAATTGGGAGTGGGCGGCCGGGTTCACTGATCGGTTCGGTGCGACTTGGGTAGACTTTGACGATCCTGAAAAGCCGAGATACGCCAAGCGGTCTGCTTACTTCTTGAGAGATTTCTTTGGCCATTTGATCAAGGGCGGTACAAACTAGCTGGGCGACTCATGTGTTTTTTTGTTGAGTATAGTCACTCATACGGGACATGTGCTCGAGTACAGTTCAATGTCAAGTGACGCTGTCACAATGATTAATAACTATGCTTAAGACTCACTGCGCAGCTCTTTTTATCCAGCTAAAGGTACCGCCTGTGTTTCTATCAAAATGATGATTCCCAGCCCGTGATTGCAGCAGTAGAACCGCTCGGCTCGTTCAACTGGAATGTGCTTCATCCTCGCTTTCTAGTGATCTGGCATGTGTAAATCCATGACGCGTAGCAATCATCACCAACGCACCTTCGGTTTGGGTAATGTCATGCTGTAGGGAAAACATACCCCAATCGACTACAGATGAACGCAACTGCCAACAGCCAACTACGTACCTACCTTGGCATTCAAAGAAAACAACAAAACAAGTGACGTATTAGCTTGACAGGTACGTTGTGTCGATCCCGTCACCTTGGCATCCGACATTCTACTGATGATCCTTGATCAACAAACACCATTTCTCGTTTGACACTACATATATCCCACTATCGCCGATTTCATCATTTTCGATACACGACAAACAATCCCCACATCAACAAAGAATCAATAAATCAGCAGGCAAAATGACACAGTTCAACCTACTCAACCAAGACGGGACAGACATCCCGGACGACTGGTTTCTTCCATGGTCGAGTCAAGCAGATAGGCAAGCATCACCGTGCGGGCCTATCTGGAAGTCAGCAATCGAGCACCTTAAAAACAACCGCGAAACTCTGAGGAATATCACTTTTGAGAAAGTGGCACGTCTTATGACTCAGCCCCTAACTGATGCTCACCTCTCAGAATTGGCACCAGCAACAGCCAATAACGCAGCCAAGCGCCAGCCACTGGAGGATCTTTGGAGATTTTTCATTGCGGCGCTGATCGAATGGCCATCAAACTACACATCGAAGCTGGCCGGGGTTCTGGAACATATCCAGAAACGTCAAGGCGGTCCTTACCAGGGACAATTGATGGTTGAAGGGGAGCTCCTTTTATGGCAAGATCTACCATACTTTGAGCATGCCTGGCGCCGCGAGTGTCAAATACCATTGGAACTCATCATCTCAGTATGCTTGAATAAGAAGACCCTAGAACGCGCCCGTATACGGTACATCAAGGAACAGGAAACTGCGGCCATCATAACTTCTTGTAAGATCTTTGAAGAGGGTCTCTTTACCTATCAAGAGGCATTTCGACACATGGTCGAAACACTTGAGCGGACACCCCTATCTCTCGTCCCTGTCAGTATAATCTACTCGACGGAGGGGAGGCTGGAGAGTAAGCAACTTCCGGTGTTATTTCTCCCCTTCTCTGGGTTGTCTTATGAGCAATCATTACCCAAATTGGTGCTGCAAGAGAGCAGACTCAGACAAACTGCTCAAAAGAGATCCTTCAAACTCATTTAACTCCCCGAATAGGCAATTGCTAACATGTGTTGTTGTAGTGGATCTCGTCTTTCGACTTTGTGGTGCTGAGTCATGGTTACGGCATTGTGGTACGCATTTATACGCTCTGATTATGATGGACAAGACCAGAGACTGGGACCAAAAATATAGACCAAATCTGGGTACAGCTCTTCCACATCCGACAGATCGCTGGTATTTCTGGAAAGGCAGGCTCGAGAATATTTCCCGGATGGAGAAAGAGAGAATTCGCCGAGCACAGTGCCAACATGTCAAAGCAGCAACGGAGGAGTGTTTGAAAAAAATGGCCGACATTCAAATACAGTGGAAAAAGATGACAGAACATCAACAAAAGCGTTGCCTTGACCAGGCTCGTGGCCAACTAAATGCGTAAGTATATTTCTTTATGATCTACACACGTTTTATCCATCGCCACTGACAAGAATCAAGCGATTATCGGGAATTTGATGGCGATAACTTGCCGAAGTAACATTGCCCCCGTTGTGCACACAAGTCACAAATAGGCTCTTCAACCATGAGGGTGACCTTTCGTTGTTTTGGGTCTTTTTGAATCGTGTAATCCAAGAGCTGGTAGCATTATAATATTTATTTCTAAAATTGAGATCTGCAACTGACGTGATATACATGTTTCAGTGCACTTGAGACTTTTATGAATGCAGTCCCTTGCACGTCAATAGTGCTTCGCATTCTGTACGAGTATCGAGCTTATCTTGGTTCGTTTGACTTCTCCAGCGTAAAGAAGTAGCCAAGAGATCTCCACATCAAACACCACGGGCTACTTCGTCTGACCATGGCGGCCTTGGGGTTGACGGTGTGTTCCAATCTTGAAAGCTGAATTAAGTGTCCAGCCCATACAGGAGTGTTTAGGCCCAGCTTTTCCACAAACAAACATCTTCAATCCAACAATGGTGGTACCAATGTCAAACAAAAGAATATGGTGATGTCTTGCTTTCGCGGGTGCCAGCATGAATTGCTGCTCTTCCTTCAGAAATACGTCTTGAACTTGATGATTGACGTGGGCTTGTTCATCGAACTTCAGGTCTGAGCCAAGTAGGCTCACTGCAAGAGCTACTCTTTTTAACATCTGCCCGGTGGCCCATCACGACCATTTTCTTGGTATCCCAACCGGAGGTGATGGCGGCACCATCCCGCTGTCGCCCTTTTTGATAAAAGGTCCCAAACTTGCAGATTCCGTCCGAGTACTGATATTGGAGACATGATCTTTCCGACTCGCAGGTTTGAGCACATGCAGCGGCAGAAGCGTGTGCAGGCGAGTCTTCTGGTTGGACATCGCCAGCGTAATTGTCCCATGCAGTTCGCACTGGAGCTTCGAATATTCCTGGAGAGATGTAATCTGCAATGGTAGAGTGCGTAAAGGGATCCTGTAACTCATGATTGGTTAGAAAAACTTCTCGGTAGTATTCTTGGTAGGTAAACAAGGCTCTATTTTAGTCAGCTTTGCTCGACATGAGCACTGAAACGTACTTGGTCGTATGCCCGGTTTCGCTCCCACTCCCAGAGCGACGACATTTGCTCTGGCGATACCCGATGAAGGGAAAGCAGAGGGATACACCATCTCTCCTGGTCAATCTTGAGTCCATCGAGTTCGTCGCCCGCAAATGTAGGATATAGCGCCTGCAGCCGCTCGCCCGTCTTGTTAAGAATAGCTTGGCCCAGTATAGCATCACCACAGCACCCAGTCTGGACGTGTTCCTCGTAGCGGACACTCAAGGGAACATGGTCCTCTGTCAAGCGTTCCATGAGTCCTGCAGAGAGCACGAACCCGGCGCCGCCATAGGCGAAAAAGGTGCCGTCGGCACCGGGGGCCGGCGAGCCCATGTAATGCATTTTCGAAGGGTCGAGCTGGCTGAGCAGACGAAACAGCGTGTCCCAGAAATAGTAGACGTCCGACTCGATAAAGACGTACCAGTCGGCGTCGGGTCGCATTTCGTGCGCCTTTTCGACCATGGGCAGGAACTTGAAGCGGTCGAGTTTCCAGTCTTCGGGAGAGTATCCAACTGCCTTGCCGCTTGCGTATGCCTGTTTTTGCGACGAGTACGCGGCAAAGTCGGGGATGTTTTGGAAGGAACCTGGCAAGTCTGCCAGTATGTCAATGACGTGGTGACCATTGATGAGTTCTTCATTGTCTGAAAAGATTAAAAGATTCGGAATACACGAAGTGACCGTGTCGAGGTGGGCCTTGGTCTTGGCTGGCTCGCCTGTGCCCGTCTTGAGAACGATTTGGATGCTGTTTAGAAGCTGGACTGGAAAACCGGCACACGGGTCGACTTTGCTGAGCCTTGAATCGTTTGATGGAGGAAAAAAGGACGGCGTCTTGAATTTGTAGTAGCGTGAACCGTCGCGGGGATCACGGTAGAACTCTGATATTTTCGAGTAATGCCATCGACTGGAGGAAATATAAGAGGGCAATACCCCATTGTAGAATCGGGCTACTGCTACGATGAAGATGAGGGCGGCAAATGCAAATGCGCCACTGGCTGGACGTCGAAGCAGCCGTAATGCTGGGAGCGGCGGCATCGTAGTTGTACCATTGACACGGCACCTCGAGAGGTGACAGCGGAATGCGTGTGTATTAGAGTTTCAAGACGGGAAAGGGAAGTAAACGTGTCGGAAGTAGGACCGAGAAACTTTGCCCCGGGTACCTACATAGGTGGATGGCCAGAAATGTAGGAAGGGTGGCGACGGCGGCAGCAAACGGGAATCTCTCGTCTCGGGCCGGGCGTGGCCAATGATGGAAGAAAAGAAAGCTGCATGTCAAGATTAGGTATCTATCAAAAGAGGGATGCTGAAGTGAGACATTATGCAAAAAGAAATACGTCCAACGCGGGTTGGTGGATTCTCCCTTTGGTGGATGATAACGAGGATAAGGCTGCCGTTTGCTAGGACCATATGCAGTGCCCAGTAGGCAGAGTATGATACCTCAGTTTTTTCTATTGATCGTTTGACATTTGTGATAGCTGATTGGCTCCTACCGTGGTGCCTCGTCGGGTACCTACCTATACGGCTGATATGCCTGACGCACGGGTGTATGCAAACAGCAAACAACATGAACAAAAAGAGAGATCTCGCCACATTGGGCTGTCCTGATTTTTCTCTCCTCAGAATCGCACTTGTCTATACTGAGTATGCCGAAGTTTTCTGGGCACAGTGCCCGTACCGATGGCCTCGAAATCTCGGCCCTGCATCTCGGACCCATTCTTATGTGAGTCCCTTGACCGGGCCGTCCTCAATGTTTGCTTTCCTCACAACGGACGACCTGCCATGAGAGGCAATTGATCATCTCCATATAAATCGTCCAAACAGTGCTAGCCACAAGAGAATGGGCGATCCAGTCTCTGCGTGACATTAAACGAGGCAGGTCATATTGGCTAGAGTGAAGAAAGGGGAACCTTGGGCGTTTTTACAAAGCAAACAATCAACAAGAACATGCAATACATCGAATAAAGAACTAAAAGCCCAAAATCGATAATTGTGCACTAGTTCTAATTTGCAACTCACCAAGTATTATCATAATCTTTCATGGTAATATATCGTAATCCCCCAAACCTCGGGTTGTAGAAATCATCAATTACAACTCACCACTCTGAAATATGGGACTTTTTATGGGATATCCACATATGCATGCAACTCAAAAGCCACATTTGTATTCTTTATTTCTTGCCCTAGGTCTCCGTTGGATCGCATGAGAATGACTCGAGCTGTGGTAGTTATCCAGTTTTCATCTTTGGTATATTCAACACATGGACCAGAAATATTCATAGTCAATATCGTTATCTGTAAACATACTCCATCTACATTCAATCTCTCCGCGTGAAAGTACAAGGCCAAGTTTGCCATATTGCTGGCAAGCTTGACAAGCACACTCCGTCCATCCAATCAGGAGCGCTATAGAATGCAGCCTGGTGCCAGACTCGATCAACCCAAGCATTCGGAACCTAGTCGCACAAGTATGTTGGTTTCAGTCACAAGGTTGCGTACATACTATGCCGTAAATGGGTTGCGAGATGAGTTGGGAGACGTGGGAAACGATGCAAACGTTGTGCTATCAAATCAGTTTTGTGTCCCATTTGACTTGCAGAGAACTCTCGATACTTTTCTCATGTCCTACTCTTTTCCTGTATACTACCAACTACGAATACATATACCTTTCAAAGCAGTGAATGTGTAACAAGCCATCATGTCCGCCACCTGCTTCTATGCCAGTGGGGGCAGTGCCAGTACAGACGGTCAAACCTACATACCATGTAACACAACCGCCGTCGAACAAGGTGGGCACAGCGCTTGCTGCGCGTCGGGCGACATGTGCTTTACCAACGGTCTATGCAAAGCGGGCGAAGGCCAATGGAACTGGAACTGGCGTGTTGCGTGCACCGACCCGACATTTCAGGACCCGTCCTGTCCAAACTATTGTAGAGGCATTGGTCGGTATACCGAACCTCATCCTCACCTTTGAGTGTTTGCTCGTGTTTCCAACTGACTGAATATACGTAGAGTCGGATGACCAGGCTCATTTGGTATTTCAGTGCTCCGACAATGACACGTGGTGCTGCGCGACGGGAAATGTCGACCGATTTGCTAGAAATTACAACTTTACCTGCTGCGAAAACCCAGAGCTCACAATGGAGCTTGGCCCGGCAGTGTTTTACGGCACGGCAATGGCCCAGGTTGCTATTAGTACTCTCGGCGTCTTCTCATCTCAGACGACGACTTCATTGATACCGAAACCATCGGCGAGTTCGAACGTATCGCAGGTTACGGCTTTGACAACAATGAATGCCACTGGCTACTACTCTACCGAGACACCAGTTCCGACCCAAGATACCACAACAACACCAGCTGCCACTTCAAGTGCTAGTAGAACTTCTCCATCGTCGAAAGCACTTCAGATCGGGCTCGGCGTGGGCATTTCCCTAGGTCTCGCGGCTATTGCCCTGGTGGCGTACATGTTCTTTCGTCTGGGGCAACGGCGAAGCCAACCATCCGGTTTGGATCATCAAATGATGCAAAATGACGACGCAAAAACATCAATGCCTCTACCAACTCATCTTCACTGGTTACAGTATGGTGGAGTTCCTGCAGCTGTCGGCCATGAAATGGATGGTCAAAATCCCATGGCAGAGATGGCGCATTCTGTGCCGGTTGAGTTGGAAGACAGGGCAATAATGGAAAGCCACAATACGGGAGTGCATCATTACCGATCAGAGTCAGAGTATTCGTCATTCTATTTTCCCATTAGCCTAGCTTCAAAGTAGGCATATGAACCGATTTATACGTGAATTATTTATCATACTCTAGCTTGATAGTTTATGCTCAATAAGGTTTACTCCATGTCTTGATTGTGTGCGCACAGCCGAGATTGAGAGAACAGTATTATGAAGGACTCGTTATACAGCCTTGATAGAGGTAAACATTATCGATAGGCTGACTATAAGGTCCATTCACAAGCGTGTCTATTGTCAATCAGGGCTTCTGGCAGGGATGGTTGCATAGTATTATCCTACCACCTGGGCGAAATGTTGTTAACACAATTGTCCAATAGAAGAAAGATGTTGGAACAGAAATATCTATAAATATATACAGAAAGCGTTAAGGTGAATTGTGCCGAGAACTGCTTTCACTGGATACGAGCTGTCAGGATGATTTGTATTGCAGCTGAAGTTGTGGACTGTGTAGCATTTTAGTGGTTGGGCTGCTGGCGAGCGGCGCATGCTGACGCTCTCAGCTTCCTCCCATTCATGGGTCCAATTTGCTTTGCAAAAGTCCACACTCACTTCACTTTTTGGGGGGGTAAATGGGGAAAAGGGAAAAATAGAACGGGCGTGTCCACCCACTATCGAAGGACGTTCTTTTGCAGATCAGCAGCAGCGAGAACGGGCTGGCACTTGGCTGGCTGATGGAAATTGCGACAATACGGTCGAGTTTGTTCTATTCCATAATAGATAGCATGGGCAAATTCTTGACTTTTCTTTCATCTGCGCTTCACTTTCGGTCATGTCCTCGGCTCGTCCGAGGATCGATGATCGCTGTACTTTGTTTGACTAGCGCATCAAGGCAAGTATAAGCTGGGCAGTCGGCGTCCTTGGCAACAGGGAACAGTGCAAAGAGCCGCAGTGAAATGCAATGCAATTCATTCTGCCTCTTTTCTTTCGCATTTTATTGCCGTCCAAAAAAGTTCGAATGCCACATCGCTGACACCAAAGGTATATTTCAATGTTTAAACGCCCGCAAAACGATGCGGTTCCTTGAAGGGGTACCCAGTGGCTAAAAAGCTAAAGAGGAATAAGAATCGTGGAGGAGTCCATACCTACCCCAGGGGCCACTCCAAACAAAAAAATCAAGCTCCGATCCGAGGAAGGGGTCATTTGTTAACTCCTTGCTTGTGCCGACATTTGACTTGGATTGTTTTATGCATTATTGCGCAGTGTGATGACGACGCCCAGGCTCTCTAACCTATTCCTGCTACTAGAAAGCCTTCGTCTTAAACCACAAGCAGCATAGCTGGGCCGTTGTTTCATCCCATAGGGAAAAATCCAGGCGGGTGCCCGGTCCCTAGCAACATCCCGATTTGGTGTGAATTTTAGAGTGCGTACGGGCTCTGGGTGACGAGTCAAAATCAGGCGGTGCCAAGCGTTGTTGGAAGAAGAAAAAAAAAAAAGTCCGCTGGCCCCCAAAAGCCCGTTCCAGTGGGCTAAGCCAGGTTGAATCATGGCACCCACTGCACTGTTACCTTGCAACAGCCATCACCCGAATTTCAATGGGCTTGCAACCCGAAACCCGAAGCCCCTATCCAGATTTTCCTTAGATGGTCTGTCTGCCCGCTCGGCAAGGCGGTTGTGGCTTGACAATAAACCCGAATTGATTCGTATTCCTCGGCAGCCCTTCCAGTGTCCGTCACGCGACTTGGTAGTACGTAGCAGCTGCTGGCTGTATTCGTTCATTCGTTTATTCCCTGACTTTTTGTCATGATTATAGCGGGATTACGCAACCAGGGCAGCTACCAGCCAATGCCGTTCTTGGGACATGACTTGCACAGGGCTGGGCCAAGCACGAGCTGTGATCTCATAATGCTCGCGACACTTGACACACATGACCCAACCTACGTTGTACTGAAGACTTGGGACTTGGACTGTGATTTTTTACATTTACGGAGGGTCCGCCGCTTGTTGGTTGGTGAAGAAAAAAAAAGGCACGCGACAAGAACACACCGTCAGGCGCCGAGTTGCCTATTACAGCTGGGGCCAAAGAGAGGGAGAAAAGATCAACGAACGAAAGAAGAAAAAACCAGTCCCCAGTCCCGTCAACCTTGGCTAGCACCTTAATGAGAATGACTTCTTGGCACCTGTGCTACCGCCTCAAAAGTTCCCACCTGCAACAAGCCGAGAACCCGTACTACCAGCAGCTTACCCTGTGTATTCATTTAGATAATTGAACAACAGATTTGATAGAGTTGCCCGTCGTTTTTTTTTTCCTTCTCCTGTTGTTCCCCAAATTGACCCGCAAAAGGATCGTGGTAATAGATCCCACAATCCCAAGCAGGCTCCAGCTGACACTGGCCAAGCAACTCCCTTTCTGTCGATCACTTGCTTACGACGACACGGCACCTGCATGATCACTGAGGCGAAGCTGACTGAACTGGGCAATTGTACTGGGTTGGTTGGTAGGTATCTACGTACATGAGCTAGGCAGAATAGTTATCGAAAGCTTAGAGATGAACTGGACCCCAAGAAACCTTGTTTCCAGAAATCCCAAGGTACGACAGAGAGAGGGAGAGAGAGAGAGACAAAGATCCTGACTTGTTCGGTCGGGGCCTAACCTAGCACCCGCCCGCCTGCTATATCCATCCATGCGCGCGGTCTTCGAGAGCACTATGTATCTGCTCCACTATGCATAGCTTCTGCGGTGGGGTCTATTGCGCGTTATCGAGCATCTCATTCACCAATTCTGCTGCTGTGGTGGGTATGATGATCTGTGGTTCGCTGTTTGATAATATTATTAGAGCCCTGGCTCTCTCTCTCCTGCGCGCGCCCTCTGTTTTCTCTTTTCTGCTCTCACGCAACCTGTTGACCGTATTTTGCTTCTTTTCTTCGTGTGTCGCTCATTGAACATACAAAGTAATTGATACTTTTTTGTTTTATTTTTACAAGAATCTAATGCTATAGTACAGCGAGATCGGGGCCCGACCTTTTTTTTCTTCTCGCATTTCGTCCCTCCTTGGCCTGGTTTGAGCATAAGAAACCTGGTCTTCGATGATTGAAGCATTCCAGAGAGCTCGTGTCGTTACTTTGCCGGAAGAATTGCCAGCAGCAATCATGGCGAGCAAGTCGGACGATTGGAAGGGGATGGTGATTTGGAAAATGCCGGAATGGATCGAACCAGTGGTACGTCTCAAAAGGAAAACCGACGCCAAATGTTGGACGAGGTGGTATACAGCTCCTAACGGGTCATACAGGGCATTGTCTCGATCCTCCTAGTTGCCATGTTCGTCACACGGCGGCGGAGCTTTTCCATCTTGAGCGGCAAGGACTCTAGCTACCGGCCTCTGATTTCGCACGAGGACTCGCCGAGCACCTCTGACGACGAGGACTATACCTTCTCCCCGAAGCCGAACGTGGAATACCCCCCGAAACGCAGGCGCATCTTTGGACTCTGGACCGTCCTCACACCCAACTCGAGCCGCTTTGCACGACACTTTCACTCGCGCATCCTGCAGAAATACCCGTTCCTGGTTGAGATGTTTTACTGGGTCATTACCTACTTCTTTTACCGCATGACGGCCAAGGTCTCTGCCATTTGGTACGGCAGCACCGAAAGCCTCTGGCTTAATGCGCAGGCACACGGCATCTCCCTGCTCGAGACCGAGGCGTGGGTTCTGGGTTCCGATTCGACCGATGCCAGCCGCTGGATCGAGTGGCGCGTCCAGCAATGGTTCATTGCCGGCGCCGAGATTGGCGACATTCGCCGCCTGCTCCTCACCATTCTGAACCGCGCCTACGCCCTGATTCACATTCCCGGCACCGTGGGCTTCATTGCATACTATTACTACGTTGCGCCCAACCACACGCGCTTCTGCACCGTCCGCCGCACCATGTCTCTTCTGAACATGTTTGCCTTTCTCACCTTTACCGTCTACCCGTGCATGCCGCCGCGCCTGCTGCCCAAGGAGTTTGGCTTCATCGACACTGTCAATGCCGAGGACGCCGCCAGCGTCTTCATGAGCGGCAAGTACGTCAACAAGCTCGCTGCCATGCCGAGTATGCACTTTGGCTACGCTTTCTGCATTGGTTGTGTTTTCATTTACGAGAGCGGTTTCATGCGGCAGTGGTGCCGTCTGCCCTGCTTCAGCAGCAGCAGTACCAGCAACAGCAACAAGTCCGCCGACGCTCTGGAAGACGAGACCGCGGAGCAGCAGCAACAGCAGCAGCACGACATTGAGACGCCTTACCTGAAGCAGACCATTCTAGAGTCCGAACCCGACCAGCAGCGCGAGCGCTCACCCCTGGCACGCATTCTGTTCCTGGTCGTGGGTGTCCTGTACCCGTCCTTTATCCTGCTGTGCATTGTCGCCACCGCCAACCACTACATTCTCGACGCCGTGGCCGCCGCTCTCGTTGTTCTCCTGGCCTATCTGTGCAACCGCGTCCTGCTCAACTTTCTCGTCCTCGAGGATTGGCTGCTCTGGGCCTGGAGGCTGGAGAAGCCAGAGCCTACCACTGGCAAGACGAGAACGTGAACAAAAGAGAGACAAGCAAAGAAATAATACATACAATGAGAGAAGTACAGGAAGAAGGCAGTGGATGATAGAAAGAAGGAAAGCATGGATGACAATATACCCCTTAGCATGATATATACTTTTTTAGACCTAACTTGGACATATTCTGTTTCATCCCCGACTGCATTCAGAGTCTAGTTTGATCAAACGTGATACAACACAGCGCTTGGGTTTTCCTCGGGAAATGGACATCGGGTGGCATTCTGGGGTATTGAGCGATTTCGAACATTTAGATTTTTTTATTCTTTATTCTTTACTTTTTTCTTATGCTGACGACTATGACAGCTATTTTTCAAAATTAATCACGCAGCTCAATCCAGAACGCCCTAATGCGTGATGCGTCTTCTACGACGCGCGGTTGGGTTTACAGGGTCTCTCCCCTCGTCGGCCTGTGCTCTCTTGGAGAAATTATACAGACCAGATCACGCACCCGCGACAAGCTTCTCCCCACAGAGCATGGCACTATTTCCCCAAAGTACCGGCGGCACTGCCGCGACCAGGGTATGCACTCGACGTGTTTGGTCCTGTATGAAGGACGGACTATATGGAGGATATCATGGCCTTGTCCCAATGTTCGAATGGTGGAAAAGGTCCACCATGACTGGAGGGGGACCCGTGTTGCGCTAATCATCAAAGCCAATCTTGGTACTGGCAGCGGTCTAGATGAGACGGACGAACCGAATCGTCCTTCGAATCAGCAGCGGCTTCTTTTCATCTCTTAGTAGATCTGCTGGTCGTCGTAGGCTCGTACACTTTCCAGATAATCGCGGACCTGGTTGATATCCTTGCAAACTAGATCACGGAAACTTGGGGTCAGCACACATACAAGGCAATTCCGGTGGTGGAAAAGGGGTGTTTTCCTGGGATGGATGAACGAAAAAAAAAAAACTTACCATGCTTGGCATCCCAGCCGTCGGAACCCGAGTTGTCGTCGGGAAAGGTGGTGGCCTTGCCCTCGAGGGCCGTGTCGGCCGCGCAGAGAATGGACTGGCGCATGTAGCTGAAGCAGTGGATCATGTGCCAGTGGTGGTCGTCGGGGATCTCGTGTCCCGACTTGAGGCCCGAGTAGGTCTGCACAATGGCCCAGAGGCAGTGCAGCTGGTGCGTCATGGACGTGGTGAAGACGGTCATGCCCTCGTACCACTGGATGGGGTGCGGGAGGTCGTGGTACTTGGAGGGATCCTTGACCCACTGGAAGCCCATGCCGACTGGAGTGATGTTAGTCAGGAAAACTTTTGGCAACACGAGAGACGCTCGAGGGAAATGGATTAGTGTAGGGAGGAGAGGTCTGACGTACGAGGCATGAGCTTGTTCCACTTGTCGAGTATTTCAGGCTTGAAGAATTCCGAGACATTGTAAGGAGCGTACTCTTCCTCGTGTACGAATGTGGTAATCTGCTCAGAGACTAGGTGCAAGGTTAGCAAATTCTGCCAAGAGATTATAAACTATACTATACTACACCCTGTGCAAGTATAGCAGTATAGTAGGTGCAAGTTTAAACTTACACTTTGGCCCAACGCCAGTAATGTCACCACCAAAGTCGTAGGGCTTGACAACGGGCTCGTTGAAATATGACCGAGCGACGAAGCCGAGGATTATGACCAGCAGCGTCGTGTCAATCAGCCACCGCCACGCATTGAGCGCGCCGCATACTCTGCTCGCCCGCGACGACGGCCGCCTCGGCGTCATGTCCAGGTCCACGTCGTGCCACTGCTTGGTCTCCTCCATGAGCGACTCGACCTCGGTGCTCGACCGATCGTCGCTGTCGTCTACTGGCATGTTTGTGTACTTGTGTTGTTTGGAATCCATTTTGAAAAGATGGAGTGGTGTGATGTGTATAGTAGAGTCAACTCCTCCTGAATGAGCTTTCTCTATTCTGTTTCGTGATGATTGTGAACAACAACTCCAGCCACGGACTGAGAGCAATTGAGAATCTTTGAGAGAGTTTTCAATAATTACTTGGCAAAAGAGAAGATCTCAAACCTGCAGGAACGAGAATAGAGCAGGGCGAATCCATCTTATTGCCTTTTTGCATGTCCGTGTAATATTTCCCCCTTGCCCCTTCTCTTCCAGCGGCTGCGACGGCATACAGGAAGTCATCCCATGCTTATTCGTCTCGACTCCAGATCGATGCCCCCAATGTAGAATGGTGAGGTTGCAACTGCAGGTGTTTGAGGTCAGACTTGAGACTGGCGCCTTTTTCCGCGGGGTGCAGCCAAAACACGATGTGCGCAGGGGTTCAACGCAGGTTGGAGGTGTTTCAGTATTTTTAAGCTTGTTGATTTACCTCGGCGCTTCGCGAGCAAAGAGTATACCGACTGTTGGATAAATACTCATATATGTAATTGACGTTCAAATGCATCTTGCGCTCCTTTATTGGAATTTATAAATGTCAATATAACCATAAAATGAAAATTTGTTTTTTGAAGAAAAGAGAAGTGGTAAATGATATCGACGCTTCAGAGTCTATGGACTGAAATCGAGGCAGATGCACGGCCAGGGCGTCTCCACCCCAGCGGTTCCACGCGGGTTTCATCTTGCCAAGCATCAGCTTCAAAGCGACTTCAGACTGTTTGCAAAGATGTTCCTTGGCAGCAGAAATTACTAATGGCACATAAAAGATGCGGCATATGAGCCAGGGTATCTCGTGAGGTTATTGGGCCGGTTCTTGCATGTTTGACTGTGGCAACCAAATGTCTAGACTGGCCAAGCCTTTTGAGCGATCTTGAAAGGGGTGATCTGGGTGGTGGTCTTTTCATACATACCGTTTGATCGTCTTCATCAGCAGCACTTCTCGCGCCAAGAAAGTCCCAGATGACAGGTTAAAGTTGACTTGAAATATATTAGCCGACTAAGAATAGCAAAGTACAGCTAGATCCCCCATATACCCACATCTCCTATTGCAATTAAAGTCGCCTGTTTATCCTAGAGAGAATGGCAGGGTCACACAGTCTGTGGAGATTTCGTGTGAACTAGAAAGATTTGCAGAATTTCGATTAATCTCAAGATGGCATTTGTACAGTCGGTACTTTTCCAACGTTTAAAGACTATATCCCCAGATCTTGCAAAGCTTGCTCCACCGTCGAACGCCAGGTCCTCGCCATTTCAAGTCTCTTCCCTCTTGGACACACCTCGACAATTGCTCTCACAAAGTTCAGCACCTTGACAATGGACTTGTGAGGATCCTGATTCTTCACGTCAAAGTCTGCAAGAAGCGCTGGAGATCTCTCCTTGCAAATCTTGCTGAAAATATCCTTGAACAGTCTGTCGCGCTCCGCAAACGACGCCGGAGACTCGTCTTTCGCACTCCACAGAAAGCCGCCGCCCGGACTCCATAATGGCAAAGGCAGTACAGCTGCAAACTCCCAGTCTAGTATACTCGTGATTTCGAGGGTCTCTGGGTCGCACATGATGTTGCCGAAATGGAGGTCCTTGTGCGTCAATATGTACTTTGCGTCGTTCAATTCGGCAGCATGGTCTTGTGCAAAGGTAAGAAACTTCTCGAGTCTTGGAATCATGTCCCTCATCCACTCGAGCGACTCGTGCCTTTCGATATTGCGCACATACTGCTGTATGTGGCCTTGGAGATAGTCGGTATATGAGCTGAAAGGGCCATGCACATTGAGCAAGTCAATAGTCGCGTCGCCGCCCCAATACTGGGCAATCTCCGGGCCCTGCCAGAAGTTCTCTGCCAACACTCGACCAGGAACAATGTTATTGTTCTCGTCGATGCTGATTCCGCCGGCATGAGTCCATTCATGGCGATGGATCTCAATGAGGTAGTCCGTGAGCTGGCTGACGAGCTTTGCAATCTTGCCATCATCGAGCTTGTCGTAAATGGTGTCGACGCTGACGCCCCGGACCCTCTCCAGCAGCGTGAATTCGTAGCCAATGGCATTGTTCTCGGAAGCATCGAACCGGATGACGGCGGGAATAGGGATCTTGCAGTTTTCCCGCACCCAAGTCATGGCTGCGACCTCGTTGAGCGTCTTGATCCGGGGAATGTGCTTGCCTGCCACCCGCAGGACCAATGCAATGGAACCATCTTCTTCGAGGGATCGCGCGGGGTACAACGCGTCAGCATCTGCAGGTGAGAATATGATCAGATATATGGTATGGTAGGCGGCCGTTGTTATCAGTGGTTTGATGGTGGTAGGCTCTGGGAGTGACAATTCAGAGACCAATTTTCTGATGATATCGTCGGACAAGACCGGGGGTAGATATAACCTCGGGTCAGCCATTATCTCTGCGTGGACGTGCCGAGGGCAAGGCTGTTGTTGTTCATCCACTCAATCAGTTGTAAATTGTAAAGTGTTTTGATTGCGGACAACTCAGGTATCTATGAATATGATTGTCAAGTGTTTTTCTTGGCGGAAACTTAGAAAACTATGATGAGCATCAAAAGACTTTAAATGCTTTTGACGATATCGTTAATCTACATCCCGAATCCCGGGTGAATGTTCTGGATTGTGAGGCTCGGCCGCTCAGCGTTCCATCTCGGGATGAATCATACACAACAGTGTTGCATGTGGGTCCTTGCTTATACATACCTTGACTTACTTATGCAGGCTCTATCGATAGATTTGTCAGAATGAATCATATTCTATCAACTTCTGCATCAATCTTGAATGCACAAAATTTGGAATTTCAAGCATATTGGATTTGTCAAAAATCACTCGAGACTTGTTGGACGTTTCCAGTAGGTGCATAATTTGTCCATGATGTGCTTTTCCCATTTCTCATTTTCATGGTCCTTACGCGGCGCACTATTTCTAGCGGCTCACTCACTAAACTTTAGCAGATAGGGCCACTATCTGCCCAGTGGTTCTTGGCGCTTCGGTTGCTTCCGACGCATAGGGCTGGGTATCACCTGCGCTACCTTGTATACATGCGTAAGCTCAGGTACCCGTTGGTACCCTCGTTATTTTGGTCTTGAACATTGTTTTATTATTTCTGTTAATTACCATGTCGCATCTACATGTATGACACATTAACAAACTATGCGCTAGCAGTCGACGTTGCCGAGGTCGTTGCTGCCGTGGTTGTGGATGTGCTGCTTCCGTCGCCGCTCCCAATCACCACGGCCTGTACCACCTGTCCCAGCGAGTTGGTCACAATGTTGACCAGCGAATTGAGCGGCTCGTACAGATACGTCTTCTGTATGAGCCCGCCGTCCAGTATCGTCTGCGCACCCGTGTCCGTCATGTTCTGCTGGTAGTTGCCGATGATGGTGCTCAGCAGCGTGCCCGCGGTTCCTGCCACCTCTTGGACAATATTGCCGAGGTTGTCAATCAAGAAGTTGATGGTGGAATCGCCATTCACAATGGATCCGAGCAGGCCATCGACGGCGCCCACGACCGAGTCTACAACGTCACCGACCTCATTCAGGATATTGATCAGGAGCGGGTTGAGGTCCAGCGTTGCCAGCGTCCGGTTGACAATGTCTACCAGGTTGCCGAGCCGGATGATGAGTTCCAACTCGGCATCGACGTCTGCAATCGTAATGTTGACCTTGGTGATGCCCACCTGGATGCCGGCATTGATCTCAACCAAACTGGCGACTTGGGCTGCAAGGTTGATCTCAGCTTGCAGATTGTCGACATCCAGTTCAATCTTGTCTACTGACAGCTGGGGAACCCTCAAGAGCACATCAGGCGGATTTGTACTCGAGGTGGAAGAACTGGAAGTCGAACCACTGCCGCCGGAGCTGCCGGCGGCGGTCGTTGAGGCCGTTGTCTGCGACCCCCCATTGCTGGGGCTACTTGCGGACTCTGTAGCGGCGCTCGAGTCTGCCGTCGAGACTACAGTAGTAGCCCCCGTGTCCGACGTTGCGACTGTCGAGTCAGTGGGCGCCGTCACGGCAGTGGTGCCATCAGTGACGGAAGCTGTCTGGGCTGCTGCCAGGGCAAACAGCACACACGCCCACAGGAAGGAGAGAAAGCGATACTGCATGTTGCTGAAAAGAGCGTATGGATGATGAGAAGGGAGCGACAGCGCACAACAGGACTGTGCAGCACCAGACGACTCTTCCTCGCGGGTGCTAGGAATGACATATAAAAGGCACACAATGTTAATCAATCACAAAGCATAGCCCGACCCCTGGCAGACCAAGACTCATTTAACCCATCCCCTCGTCTGTGATCTCGATTCCTGTTTTCATCGCATGACAGCCTAAGCCGGTCGCGGCATTGCTATGGGGGATACAGCACTCACCGTTACTCTACAAGAGGGCCCGGATCGCGAAAATATGCTTACTTCGCCCACATTAGACACAATGGTGGACGTAAAAATCAAGCTGTTCCAAGGACGGGGAGATTGCGCATGATGCACCAGCATAGATGTTTTCATGGGGTAGCAAGGTGGGCTACCCAATGTGAACCCATGTCGCCCTTGTCTAGTCGAATCGGAGGTTATATCAACCCCTGTACACTGCGGAGCTCGTCACCAAAGAGGCTTAAGTCAACCTGCTTCTAGGCCCGACTGAACCATGATGTTGGCTCTTTCGGCACCACATATTCCCAGTTGTAAGGCATCGTAACCTTGTTCTTGCGATCCCCAAGGGGGGAAATATGCCAAGTCAGCAGTCGGCAGTGACCTGATTGTATGTAACCTTGAGAGGTTGTGCCTAGATTTCTTTCAGCCGATCGCCCCTCGTCCCTGCGATGCAGCATCGATGCAGGATCTGGACTTTCCGTTCATCCTTTTAGATGATAGATGCCCTTTTCCTTTGGCCGTCGAAAGCAGAAGACTGAACCTTTGTGGCATGTCAAGGTCTTAGTCGTCCTCAACTCTCATCATTGCCCGCCATGACTCCACTCTTTACAAAGGCATTTGCCTTTATTCTTTTGTCGCTCTTTTCGATAGTGTTGGCGCAAGATGATGGCTACATTGGATATCGTCTTGACCAACGCGGAGACCCAGACTCTGCCGTGTACGAGACAGAGGAGACAGACACCAGCACTGGCGGCGTCGCTCTCCCAACGGACCCAGATGTATACCTAAACGCATCGGTTCATGTCGGCGAGATTGATATTGAAGTCGACAACATTACTGCAAAGGTCAACCTCGATGCCAAGGTGTTAAATCTGCTGCATTTCACTGCAGGTGTCGATGCATCTATTGACCGGGTCAAGTTGACTATTCAAAATGTCACGGCCAAAGTGTATTTGGAGGCGCGGCTGGAGAACGTTGTCGCCATGGTGGACGACGTGCTCTCATCTATCGACCTGAACCCCATCGTCGCCACACTTGGCAATGTTGTGGAAAATGTGGTTGGCAACGTGACAGACGAGCTGGGAGGAGGCTCAAGCAGTACGACCACGTCGGCCGCTGCGACTTCTAGCACGGCGACTGCTGCTAAGCGGTCACTCAACGCTCTCGACTACAACATGGCACACAACATTCTCTACTCGGTCAACAACTACGCGGGCTCAACTCACACGAACCGCATCCTGGGCCAGAACGGCACCATTTGGGACGTTAGCCTAGACAATAGCGGCAACGAGAAGGGCCGCAAGAATGTCGGCTTCTACAGCCGCGACATGACCTTTACGGGCCACAACAAGACCATCATCTTCAACGGCGTGACCGAGTACGAGCTCGGCTACCGGTACGCGCCATACCCCGGCCTGGACGTGTACTCCCACATTATCATGAACGAGGCCGGCAGCGTCATCCAGACCAAGATTGTGTCCGAGGCTGAGGCTGGTGGCACGAGCACCATTAGCGATGACACGAACCCAGAATTGCTTAGGAAATAATAGTAGCAAATTGACTTGTAATAATCCTTGCTGCAATAATCATGTCTGTTAATGGAATTTTGCGCCTTCATCCGTGCTGAATGTGAAACGAGGTGACATCATGGCCGTGGATCAAATATGTCACTTGACGTGGGGTGATGAAGCTCAAATGCGATTGACAGCATGAAGAAGGTCCTTCCAACTGCCCAAAGTAATGATTAAGTGGTCATCATATCAAATCAAGGCGCAGTCATTCTACTGGTGATTTGAAAAGGGTGCGTATAATAGGTATAATTGATCTGGGGTTAATTCGGGCCAACCTGAATACATGCTACCAAGGTCTTCCAGCCTGGCTGACTTTTCGAATAGTAGGATTCGGTCCGTCTCTGCACACACAAAAGTCATGGCATTGCCCTATATGAGGAGCCTACATCTCAGCTAGATTGCAAGTTTGCATCCATTTCGATTATCAAGTCGTGATGTCAGCCTAAAGAAAAGGGAGCCGCATCGTCTCGACGAAACAAGACGCGGCCCTACCTGCCCATTTCAGTGCAGACGGGGGGGTTTTCTGCCAGGGCGGGGCAGGGCGGATTAAGAGACCCCTCTCTCAGCTCTGTGCCCAGTGAAAATGTCAGTACCACATTGATGCAGGAACTCGGCGGCAGTTGGAGATGACCGGTGGTAGTGGTGGTGGTGGTGCTTTCGGGTAAATTGGATACTACCTTGCTACCCCCTCCGAATCCTCGAATAGAGCCGAGTTCCGTGGAGCAATTGGAGCGCTTTTGGATGGTCGGCTATTACTATTGAGCGTGGCGCCAAGACCAGATCAGTAGGTCAAATAGATTCTATCGTACACTAATAACATCACTAGGGGGTTTCCCTCTTATACTTAAGACTACATAGGGAATCAGCGTGTACTGCTTGATGATGTTTTCCAAGCCCAGTGCGTTATATGGTGGAAACGTTTTCAATTCATAACACAGTAATGGACTTTTGTCTTTTCAGTCTCTGCCATTATCTAGATACTGATAAACAATGTACGGACAGTATTGAAACCTGATATTCTGAGCTTATACAAAAGTCGACATGTCTGCTATCACGGCCTTTTCATCTGCCCAACAGTATCTTTCAGGACTTTTCCTCCTCGTGTCATGGCAGTTGATGTCAAGTAGAAAGCAACTTCTCTTTGTGTTTCGCCAGTTTATGCTAGGCTAGTGCTTGAGCCAAAAACTTTAATAATAGACCGAATGAAGAATGAGCGTCGATACATGTTGACTAACATACATGGATTATAATTCAATGAACAGTGAAGCACGTCGTACCGGTTGTTATTTTCATTGCCAGAACCCTCCGTGGTATGCGTGACCGAGTCTTACCTCCTTGCCACCAAGTGGCAAGCTCGCTCAGTTTGCTAACCTGCTCATAAAGTAGTTCAGCTTCAACTATAGGTTATGAATCAGTATTGTGACGATAAGTTTTAAGAAAGAACTGTGAATATCAAACCTACCTCTTCACCTAATAGGCTTCTAAACCGAGCCACGCCAAGCGGATTCATTGCAGGATTTACATTGATTGAATCTGTGAAATTCCCCTCGAGGCGCCAGATGAGGCGGTTTACCCAAGAAAGGAACTCCTTCACACCGGGACCAGCCGTCACCCTGGTCAAAGGCTCTTGAATTTGGAGCTTGGTTGGAACTAGACTCATCAGGGTGGTTACCGGAGCTTGATGTTGATAACGAGAGGGCTTGAGAATATTCTGGAAAACTTTGACTTATGCTTGGTAGATTTTGCCGACGCAGAGGCTGATTTAATATTGGGCTCAATGTCAATGGTGACCTGACTAATGGCCCAGACGAATTGGTAATCCCAGGATCATTGTCTGTCACTGGATGATCTTGTGAACGAGAGGGCTGATTTAGTGCTGACTCCCTGGAAGAACTATTTGCACGAGGAACCTGACTATTCAGTGGTTCATGTTGTGAATGAATAAGCGCATCCATTGTCGCGTGTGTTGACATCTCCGGAAAAGAATTAAAGTCTTCTTGCCGTCCCTCTAGTTCGGCTTGTCGAGCCTGGTCGAGCTCTTTTTTTCTTTCCTGGCAGGATAGGCAAATCTCATGACCGCTGTTTTCAAATGAACTCGCCGGCCTAAGCTTGGAACAGTTTGTGCAAAGTCGAGGAGAGCCTGAGTGTGTTGGCGTCTCTGGAACAGAATTGAAGTCTTCTTCTTGCTGTCCCTCTAGTTCGGCTTGTCGAGCTTGTCGAGCTTTGAGTCTCTTGCGTCTCCGTTCTTCTCCCCTTCTGAATCTGGAGCAGGTGTCGCATTGTTGATACCACTCTTCTCCAACAATCAGCATATCAACATGCCATAATTCACAAGATCTGCAAAATCTACAGTCCTGGCCTTTAAGGTCGTCTGGAATAGGTGGTAGATTCTTCACGGTGAGATACTTGGAAAACGCTATACTTCTGTATTGAAATCGAGGCGCTGCCTGAGGAGGTTAGTATCTGGTTGGAGGCCGAGCTTGCGCGGATTGTAATACATCTTCGTTTCTCCATTGGTACTTTCTTCTCTCTTCGTTGTACATTACGTCTAATTCATATCGATTCCTTCGTGTGTTGCACTTCGTACATAACTGATACGTCTGGCCGGAAGCCTGGTCACTAATTTTCCGTTTATTGCATTTCACGCAGAGCCGTTGATGAGGGTCGCTGGCATCAAGGATACGTTGTAATATGTCCTTGGGACGCTGCTTTTCTGGGTCCTCCTTTCCGTGAGGCGGAGGCGGAGGCGGAGGAGCTGCTGACATATTTGTAAATTTTATTCAATATCCCATGAATAGACGATGCTGATCAAGATAGTGCATCAGTTGAGCAATGTTTTTCTCGTTTGTCCTGTTCCTCTTGCTGCAAGTGTTGTGGTCGATTTGCGTAGCTTCAAGGAAAAAGAAATGGGTAGCCAATTGATGCTTTGACGGGGGAAAAACAAGCTTGAATGGAATTGGCTGGGTGATGTTGTTGTCGTTACTGGACGTGACTGACTAAAAGGTGACATGTGTATGCTTCTTGTGTGCAAGTGCAACCGGAGCAAGGACAACCCAAAGTGGGATACAGCGCCAGGAGACCTCGGGCTATCCGCTTGATGAATCAATCAATAGAGGCGCCGGCCTTGCCATGGTCTGCAGACATGATATCCATCCTCTCATAATTCGATGCTGTCGCTTACACGGCCAGTCTTTGAGTGTTTATGAATCTGGAGTAACACGCCGAGTTGTCTCAACACTCACCCCCATTAAACAGTAGCTCCTTCTCAATCAGCATCTCTGCTTGCTTCTGGCTCGGTGATGGGCGACCCTTCAAAGCCAGCCCAAGATCCGGGATGGTCCGATTACAGACCGGTAACAGTAGGTAGACTGGGCCTGCCCTTTCATCCCCGAACGTGCCATTTTCATTTCCATGGCCTGCACCCAATCTCCAGGCTTTTATGTTTTGTTGTGACTGCTGCCGTGGGTCGCTTTTGTAGATGGAAGATATCAAGCAGGAGCAGGCCGCTGCAAAGTGCTGCTAGGTATTACTCCAGGCCAATACTGAGCCAAAACAGCGACGATAGTGGTGCTCATGAGGTTGGCCGATAATTACAGCGCATCCCTCAACCGGAAGACGTGAGCTGCGAAGATATTTTGTTTCATTGAGACATAGATGACTTCACTAGCCATGTCCTATCCGCGTTTCTTCGGCAGCCCTCATACATGTACTTTATCTCTGAGCCTCCCGTAACGTGGCAGTGGCTTTATCTATTGTGCACAGCATTGTGTTTAACGCAACTCATAGTCGTGACTCTTCTAGGGTACCAAGTATGGCGAAACCATGATACATGAACCTGAAAGCACAAGCAACTCGGAGTCCACGAGATTGAAGGAGAAGGACAACCTTCATGAGCAGAATATCAAAGAGTATAGTCCATAGCTAAAGAATTAGTAAAATTCTATCCTAAGCGATTTTCTTTTCAGTCGAAGACGTGTGTATAATCATATTGTTTAATTCATATTGAAATTTTTTTTTTTTAAAAAAAAAGTCGGTCCATAAGAAATGACTGATTCTACTTTTGTAGGCCATCACAATCGGGATTGGTTTATCTTATAACGCCAAATACGCAGATTTTTGATCGATATGAGACATATAGCCGAGAGCAGATACTGAGAGTTTGGAATTGCCATAATACGAATGGCTATCTCCTTTGTCAGAGTGCACCAGAGACGAATAAAATGCAAGAGCTACGTTAAATACTATTTTTTCTTGAAATCAATTCAGTGTATAAAGCGGCGGATTCATCTTATTATGCAGCGAATTAGTTAAGGGTCGCTTTTATTGTAAAGCTCTTTTCGTTCCTCGGCTACTAATGGTGGATGGAAAAGGTACATATATCTTCGGATGTAGTCCGGCTGGGGAGATATACCGTTGACTAATCGTGTCGACCTAAGCCTCCAGCTACAAGGGCTCGGGATTCGAATGGTACATCAGGGACGGGGACAACTAAATGTCTCTTAATCTTTTGGAACACTTGACTCCAATGTTATTCGTCAAGCTGGAAAGTAGCGTAACGAGGATTGAATTGAGTCGTAATTCTTTCCCACCATGTGAGCCACCTTGACTCATCCGCATGTCGTGTGTCATGATCTTTGGGTCAAAGAAAGAACTTGTAGACGACCAAAATCCTCCTTTTTGATCGCTTCTTCGAGTCAACGTCTTTATGTCACCCGTTTCAGACGAAACCTCGGTGTAATTTGTTCCTTGTCCACTAAACGTTAATGGCAAGCTGTTCCTATCAAGAGTATAAGCTACGAATAATGGCAGACATCAAAGATTGAATTAGAATATGAGTTATCACTCAGCAAACCTGGTAATACTCATGCCTTCCATCTCTTCGAATTACTTGACATATGTTCGGCTGTCCTGCGGGTACCTCTTTGCTCAAGTAGACGAGTGTGCGAAACGTAATAAGAATTTCGATGACGTGTTGCTTAGGCATTTCATTCTCAGGAATTCAAACGGGCATCGCAACGCAGAAGAACGCTCAACACTTCGGGAAGGAAATTTGTATTTTAAAAGTTTCCGCGGAATATAAATTCCTCCCAAAAAGTCTGAGAGTCTGAGACCAGATTAGGTCAGGCTGGCGTTAGCATCGCCTTACAGGCCCCGGAAGATACCCGGCCGGCAGACCAATCCACTGTAGAGGCATCAAGTCTCCAGTATCCGAGACGCGTACTGATGATTACACATTACCATGGAGGAAAATAAGCAGGTTGGGCAGTACTTTGCGGGTGTCTGCGGCAGATATGCTGCAAGTAAGCCGCTTTGTTCAGTATGCTGACCATGTCGATACGACTATCGCATCCTTTTACCTATTCTTGAGCCGTCCAAACGACCACTGCGATTGAGCATAACGCGTCCCGTGTCGGAAGAATTAACGGGCGAAAGAATGTCAGCGTTGAAAAAAGTCTTTGTCAGTGGGGATCATTGCCGCGGAGTATGCCGGCATAACATATCATGGAACACTGGACCACTTGTAAACCCTGCTTTTGTATTCAATCCCCGGAAACATGGCCCATAAAACAGCAGGTGTCAAGGGTATAGATTTCATCTTGTTGGTGACTGTCAATTATGTTTCCATTCTTGTATCCGCATCTCTGCAGACACCCCTCGTTGCCGATTTGGGATGGTAATCTC
Source organism: Pestalotiopsis fici W106-1 (assembly GCF_000516985.1). NCBI lineage: Eukaryota > Fungi > Ascomycota > Sordariomycetes > Amphisphaeriales > Sporocadaceae > Pestalotiopsis > Pestalotiopsis fici. The sequence continues at coordinate 389,072 of NW_006917103.1, forward strand.
GTCGGAAGTAGGCTGCCACTGCCCATGGAACCGACTGCACCAATGAGGAAATCTGCTTAATAAAAAGTCGACATTTTCGCATTGACTCATCTGTCGAGGCTTCATTCATTCTCTGCATGCTTCAACGATATAATTTCATAAACATTATTGTCGCCAAGCATGGGACTATTTCAATTCTCAGATATTCCGACTATGGAAGACTTTGGGGCGCAATTGAATCGTGACCTACTCGCGCGCATCGTGCAGATATGGATCATCTACCGCGTGGCTCTGATGCTTTACAACATCTCGCCATGGCATCCATTGTACCAGTTTCCTGGCCCGAGGTTGGCCAGAATGACGTTCCTGTACGAGTTTTGGTTTGACTTTGTCTGCCACGGTCGGTATACCTGGCAGATTCAAAAGATGCACGACAAGTACGGTAAGATTGCACAACCCAATGACTTGCACGAGACCCGACGACTAAATGGCTTGCAACAGGTCCCATTGTGCGCATCAATCCAGAGGAGCTTCACTGCAATGATCCTGAATTTGTTGATGAGATTTATGCAGTTGGCGGCCGAATTCGGGACAAGTATCAGCACTTTCTCAATGCCAACTCGGGGCCGGTTTCGTCTTCGTCATTTGGAAGTCGAGTGCACGAGGTCCACCGGATGCGACGGTCAGCTGTCAACAAGTCTTTCTCTCGCACGCAAATGAAAATCCTCGAGCCCGAGATTCACGAACTGACGCAGTATTTCTGTGACAAGCTACTGGTCTGGGTCAAGGATGAGCCTCTTGATCTTGTCATGGCGTTTAGTTGCTTCACATCTGGTATGAAGCACCTATATACTATCCAAGCAAAGAAATCCCAACTGATTTCATCATAGACACCATATCCAACTATGCATACGGCGAGCCCCTTGGTTTCCTCGCCCAAGACGGCTGGGAAAAGAATTACAAGGCAGCGCTCAACGCTTTCCTGCAGACCATGTACATGTTTCGATTCTTCACGCCGCTGAGACATTTGGTCGTCTTGGCACCATACACCATGAGCCTGATGCCAATGCACATGGCTAACCTGTTCAAGGAGCTCACCGAGACTCTGCCATACCACATCCGCCGAGCCACCGACGGCGAGGCAAAGACGCAGGGTCGCATCTTTGCCGATCTCCTCGACTCCAACTTGCCAGACGAGGAGAAGACCATTTACCGACTATCAGGCGAAGGGTTCTCGCTGACGGGTGCTGGAACGGAGACGACAGCGGTAGGTCCCCATTGCGAACAACGTGAACGTGTAGTAGCCCTTGCTCATGGCATCAATAGAACACACTCAGCGTGATAACATTTCACCTCCTTACTCAGCCCAAGGTCCGCGCCCGTCTGGAACAAGAACTCCAAGGCCAAGACTCGCGGAACCTGGACTGGCAGACCCTCGAGCAGCTCCCCTATCTGTACGGCGTCATGTACGAGGGTCTACGACTGAGCTACGGGCTCTCGACAAGACTGCCCCGGATCGCCCGCACCGAGAACCTCAAGTACGAGAGCACCGACGGCAGATTCAGCTACGTGGTGCCCATGGGCACGCCCATTGGTATGAGCTCGGCCATTATGCACCACAACGAGGACGTGTTTCCCGACTCGCACGCGTTCAAGCCCGAGCGCTGGATCGATGCCAGCGGGCAGAAGAACCTGCGTCTGGAAAGATTCATGATGTCGTTTAGCAGGGGAAGCCGGCAATGTGTCGGCATGAAGTAAGTTCTTGTCTACCTTTTCATACTGGAAATGTCTCGAAGGAAAGCATGCTGACATGGATGGGGGATCAGTCTGGCGCTATGTGAAATGTATCTCCTCGTGGCTGCGCTAACACTACGCGGCCTCTCGCATTTGCACCTTTATGAGACAACCATTGGTGATATCAAGTACGATCACGACTTGATGGTGCCGCAGCCAAAAAGGGGGTCCAAAGGAGTGCGGGTATTGATCAGATAACTGCAACGCCAAGAACATTTTCCGGCGCCACTTACAGCGAGAATAGCAAGCTTATCCCAATACTGAGCCAGAGTAATTCTCAAGCATACTTGCTTATTCTTTGGAGTCACGAATTGGAAGTAGGCAGTGATTTTGAATCAAATAATTTCCTTCTATTGCGACCAATTTCAAAAATCAAATTTCAAGTCCGTTTCTCCTGATCAATCCTCCCGCCCGCATCGATTCCATAACGCCCGTCTGGCCACCAGCCCAGCCCAAATACCAAATTCTCCCAAACGCCTTGCTTCATTAATTCCCCGTCACCAATCCACTCGGCCCCTTCAGGAACGAGTAAAGCCCGTCTCCGGTCCTCTTCCTGACCCTTCCACAACTCGCCACCCGCCAGCAGCGCCGCGGTTCCGGCGATGCTCGTTGGGTTGTGCGGCAGCAGTCCGTCCGTCCGCATGAAGAGCCACGAAAGCGCCACACAGACGGCCATGACGCCCAACAAGACCTGGAGCGCGATTTTCGGGCCGCGGTTCTGCACAATCCTGGAATCCTGCGATGCGCTCGCAACGCCGTCCTCTAGCGGAGATGCCGAGTAAAGGCCCGAGACAACAATGATTAGCCACGGCCCAATCATGGCCGATAGAGAGGTGCACGCAGTCGCAAGCTGTCGCCGTCTCATTGATGAAAAAAGTTGCAGCAGCGGGAGACGACCAAGGTCGTGATTAAAAAGGCTGCGATCAGATGTGGCGCCTTTCGAAAGGGCGTGGTACGGTGCCATTAGGTTTGTGCCAAAGTTGATCAAAGAGTAAAGCGACCCAACCCCAAACATGATGATGGCAGGTATTATGGTCATTCCATACTGTGCCGCAGCAGGTGCCCTTGTCGTCGCGATACCGTTTGACCGATCAGACACTTGCTGTACTCCTTCTAGCGACCCAATGAGAGCGAGCGACAGCAAGATGGCCAATACCTTGCACCAAGCTCGGAGTGCCACCGGTTGCCACCATGCCATGGATCCATCCTCGATGGACATGGTCCTCGCTGGTCGGGCCGCTGGGTTCATGCCCTCGCGTACGATAGCAAACGTGAAACTAAATGTCTTGGGCGTCAAGGTAAAGAAGCGCTCATGGAACAAGCTGTGGCGCAAATGTGCTAGATTCGACCGAAAGTAGTGGCTTAATTCGCCGTTGCACTGGAGAAGCAGAGCAATTCCGCCGATACTTCGCGGATCTCGCGGCACAACTTCCTGTGGTCGCCGAAAAAGGACGGCAATCGAGAGACCGAGACATACCAGTAAAAGCGTCACGACGACAGCGGTTGCGGCCAGGGAAACTTGAACCCTATCTTCTGTACGCGTTACTGTGCCAATAATCGTTTGCTGACGATTATTCAGCATATTTTGGCTGACAACCAAAGAAGCCATTCCCGAATACATTGTGTTGAGGCGGTTCGCAAAGACGTTGGTCTCAAGAAAAGGATCCAGGTAAACAGCATCTGAGCTCAGTGCATCCGTAGATGCTAATCGAAGGAAATTATTCCTTGCAACGGTAGTGTTTGCAGGCTCAGTTAAGGCTGCCAAATCTGTCCGGGATGTGGATTTTACAACGTAGTCGAGTAGTTCAAACGAGTCAAGGCCGTCTATTTGGCCATTTCCTTGGGTCAAAGTGCCCCAGTCGACAGATGGCAGCCATTGCGGTGAGCTCAAGGTCACCTGTACATTCTGAAAGGAGTAGCTCGGCTCGCAGAAGAGTGCGCTATATCATGTTAGAAGCCCGACGAATAACAGTCAGATGAGCCGACTTACCTTGCATTAAGCAGAGACATATTGGCATCCACCACAGTCACCACCGACAAGAGCCGCTTTGTATCATTCGGGCATGCCACTATCTGGCTTGTGCCCATATAATTCCTCGAAGCCGAGAAATTCGACCATCCGTTTGATTCTGCATCAGCGACGAGGGGTAGTTGAATCACCACACTACAAGCATCGGAAACATAGGTGAAATTTGCAAAGTGGTTGCTGCGTGTCCCCTGGTATTCTTCTGCCATCCTTGCTTCCTCGCATGCTAGAGTCGGAAAGAAGCCCCCAACGGTGGCGGAATATTTTGAGCTGCTGCTTGACAGGGGGTTGCCTTGCGGCGCAAAGGGTTCGAAAGTCGCATTACTTAGTACAAAGTCTGGCCAGGCTAGATTTCCAGCCATGATGTTGTTGTATAAAGAACCAGTAGTACCATCAAGTCCTCCGGGGTCCCAAGATGTGGCATCAATGGTTGCACTCTTGACGAGGTTGACATCGCTATCCGTGCTGGCAATTCTCTCAACTTGTAGCAGTCCAGTTGAGAATATTACCTGGAAGACATCAAAATCTTGTGTGTCAATCTCGGTAAGAATACTGGCTCAACTTACAACGACATTTAGTATGGCAGATCCGGAAATAGTCAAGATTGGAACAAGACTTCCCGTCTTGAACGATTTGATAAACGCAGCAGGCCATATTGGCGTTATCAAATCAAGGAAGACAGACCTTTCAGCGGATGCCGGGCCATTTTTCATATTGGCCCATGGCTGCAGCAGTCTTGCTGTAAAATCGACGCGACTCCAGAATGCAAAAAGGAGAAAGATGACTAGAATACAAGAGTTATAAGTCAAAAGGTCAAAGTTTTGAAAGAGCTGCACCATACCTGCGCTGGGAATATATTTCCAAACATGAACCAAGTTTTCAGAGCCCAGTTCGGATCCCAGACCATGATTTCTCGAAGAAACCAGGTAAAGGGCAAATACAATAACGGCGACTGTTGCAAAGCTGACAGCAAGACCTATCAATAGGTAATCACGAAGCCATATAGGGTTCCAATAAGCCCGCGAGCTCGTAAATGACTGGCCAGCCTTGGCTGGGGGCCCGTGAATTGTCTTGGCCCGCACGACATCGTCAAAGGGGATTCCTCGAAAAGATCCGTCGCTCGATCGTCTTCCTTCCGTCGGTGATTCCAATACAGTTTGGCCAAGTGCAAGTCGCGGGCCCTGCCCAAATTCCACATCTTCCGACCATGGTGGGAGTGTGCGTGGTGGCTGTTCCCGAGTATCGACTGGAGAAACCTGACTCGTTGCCGGGACTACTGGTCGCACTTGGCGACTACGAAAAGATGGATGCACACGAAAAGACGAAACCGGGGAGACGTTATAATTGGCGGCTTCCTGTACCCTTCGCCAGCGCCTGCTTGCATCGCGGTGAGGGGTATGCTGCTCGTCCTCGGTCAATGGGGACAGAGGCGAGACATCGTGCTGTGCTCGATACTCATCCGGCGTCAATGATATAGCCGGACTCACGTCTCCAGGACGCAGTCTCTCCATGACAACAATTTGCGTGTAAAAACCATAGTTCAAGTGGTGTTGTGAGAAGAAATATTCTCAGAAGAGTTTGTATGGACGAAAAGATTGGGCTTCCAGCTGAGTAAGTTGTGCTACGGGCTACTACCTACTATGCTGCGGTGGCTGCACGCCTGCAAGGGATCGGCGGTGATGACCGTCAGCACGAAATACTCCACCCAGCCCGACCTTTGACGACTCATAGCCCGACGTAGGGTCTGATGCAGTCATGCAATTGCGGATCGGAGTTGCTGGCAGTGCATGCTGCTCGCGGAAGGATTGGGACCGATCAGAGACACCTCAAAAGTTGTCTGTCCCATCAGAGCAACTGAATGCGAAAATCTCTTGTTACACTGCATTTAGACTCTCACGGATTCTCACAGGGGTCCTGCACTCTTTTTGTCTGAGAAGTGCGGGGGTTGATAGAAGGCCACTCAGCTGCGTTATAGTCTGCAGCTTATTATTTAAGCGAACCCAATTGACAGCCCGCCCATTCAAGATCTAGATGAATGTAGTAGGTAGGCAAAAGACGAAACAGACCAGCCAAGACACTCTGGCTCATCGCGTGGCGCAATGCAGTCATGCTTTGCGGGACCGTCCTCCTGCCACGGTTCCTGCGATTCCAACACGTGCGTTTTGAATTTCTGGTGGTTGCTGACCTGACGGGTTTTCCATCCATTTCTCATCCACTTCTCATCCACTTCACTGCCGCTAGCTCTGGCCTTCCTTTGCGAGCCTCAATGACGAGTTGGGAATGGCTGTCGTTATGATCCGAAAAATCAACTGGGGATCATCTTGTCACTGTCGTCAGTAATACTGGGATGGGAATCCCGCCAGCCTCAAATCGGGTCCGAGTTGAGCCTCAAATTGTAGAGGTAAATATAGCAACTTCTTGCTCCCAACTTGAAACTACGTGATCACCAGAGCAGCTTGTCGAGAACTGAGACGAGGGATACAGTCCCCGGACGAATCGGCGCATCCAGGGTTAACGAAAGAGTAGGTTGGCAAGCAATTCCGAGAGTAGGGATACATTGACGCAACTTGCTGATTGGCGCTCTGCAGTGATACTAAAACCATTAAAGGTTGTATGCTTACTCGCACTTGGAGATGTGGCCTCGCAAAAGCCTTTCCGGAACGCAGCTCATTTGACGCCATCGGTTTGCTTACAGCACGCCTTGGTTGTCATAGAGAATGACTTTGACGGTGCACCTACTTGAAGTGATATCCACGATGCAATGGATGCTGTACAAAAGCTTCGGATGCGGATTGAGCAAGTCGGTGAAGTCAATTTCATAGCTAATCGTATAACCTGGTGCAGAGCCACGTGGCACAGAAGCAAGGCAAGCCAATTACTGCAAAAAGTTTGGTTTCGCAGGGTCGCAGATGACTGACAGAAGAGGAAAACGCGGTTGAAAAGTTCTCCAAGGTGGCACGGGTAGACAGGCGTCTTATTCTATAATTAGATCCAGGACCCAACTCGGAGAATACGGGGAATCGCGGGTTTGCGGTCATCTGAGAATGCCAGCTGTGGCATGTGGAATGCACAGACCTGAGGAACGATCCAAATGGTTCTAGTTTGGGTTGAATCCTGTTTCGAGATAAGCAAGACAGACAGGTAGATAGACAGTTCAATAGTACATAATGTCGCAAGGCTGCTTGCTGCTTGTCAAGACCGACGAAATCCGCATTGCTCAGGTGCGTCCCGATGAAAGGGATGTTCGACAACAGCTCCCGAAAAAGGCACTACCGATGCTGACTCCGACCTGATTCGGGTGTGTAGGATTCGACCAGCCACATTTCTGCGGTCATGATTGATAGGCGGGTAAAGTCACCCAGCACTGCAGCCTCGAGTAGTTAATTCCCAGTCTCGTGACTTGAAGCTGCAGTCAGATGCATATCTGCTACGTCCGGAACACGGCGCTCCTGGCAAGCGAGCACCGACGACCCGCACCACAGGAGGGGGCTCCGAGATTGAAAAGGCAGCGGAGCTGAGCTGGGCCGGAAATGCGGACATCAAGTAAAGCATAGGACGGCTTTAAAGAAAGGCGCATCATTCAGCCCAGCCCAGGCTCTGTCCCTCATTATGGCACTCGCAGCCCGTGCACTGACAACTTGAGCATTGGACAACAACAGGCTGCAACTCGGCACGAAAAGATATTTTGCGTTCGACCATAGGAGGGAATGTGTTGGGGTGATTTGATCAGTCTCAGCTGGTCAGCCAGTCCACTTCTCCTTTTCAGAGGTGGAACGTAGAAAGAGGTGGTTTACCTGGCGGCACACAGGGTGATCTGCTGCAGCTCCATCTGTCGCAAGTAGTGTTGTCAATCAGGCAGAGAGAAACTCACCACCTAGGCCGGTTATCCCCTAAGCTGGCAAGCACCACGGTTCCCAAATAGGGCAGGTTTTGGTACAGCCAAGCCACCAAGTCAAAGGTAGACCACTCTTTTTCACCAATTATATCTCGT